>NW_025408688.1:600000-856438 GCF_020360975.1 Hirsutella rhossiliensis | reverse complement strand
CAACTCGTTCCTGATACGCCTTTATCTCTGTAGTAGCCTGCCCGTTGTACTTGACGAGCGGGATCGTCGCGATGGGATTGATGGTACTCGGGTTTCAAGTCGCTGAGCTTGAACTTTCGCGCAATTTTCTCGACGTACGCGTCTTGGCAGAGTAGATCTTCCTGTTTGGTCGATCCTTACAACTCTGATGCCAAGATACCACTTAAATTCTTCTTCGCGCAGATCGTATTTGGATTGGAGATGCTGGACCAGGTCGTTTACCGCCTTCTTCTCTTGCCGTGGGTTGAGAATCAAGATGTCGTCGACATAGACAAGAGCCAGGATTTTGCCGTTGGTAAACACACAAGTTTCTTCATCCGTACGGTCAATCCCTGCCCTCGAGGGCCTGGGAGATCTCATTGTACCAGAGCAGTGGAGACTCTCGAAGACCATACAAGGCCTTGTCAAGTTCCGCGATCATGGTTGAGCCTTCTCCAGGTTTCAAGCCAAGTTCTACAAAGCCTTGCGGGAGCCGGACGTAGACGGGATGGTCCTTCTTTAGGTCGCTGTACAGGAAGGCGTTACCAACGTCGAATTGTCTAACGTCAAGACCGAATCAGGCTGCGATTGCCATCACGATTCTGAAGGTTTTTGCTGCAAGGTGGCTGCATATGTCTCCCGTCGTCGTCCTCGTCCTGCAGGTCGCCACGGACGCAGATCCGAGCTTTGCACCTTTGGAGGTATCCGTCTGATCAAACTTATAGGTGAACACCACTTCAGTGGAAGAGGCGATCCCTGTGCCTTGCTGCGTTCGACCAGTCTCCAGGTGCCACGTCGGAGAGATCGTGCAATTCCTTCCTTATGGCCTCTTTGAAGTCTGGGCCCATCGGGTGGTTTCTAGATCCTGGTAGCGTTTAGGGAGTCGTACAAGGTCATCGCGGTGAAATCGATGATCTCGTGCCGTCTTAGAGACTGCGGCAAGAAAGACACTATGAAATGTTTCGAGGTTTCCCTCTGGATGTTGATCCGCTGGAAGCAGGGCCGTGAAAACGCTGTTGACGTAATCATCGTGCTTCCTCTTTGGCTTTGGTGTCCGGTCACTCTTGCGAGTTGGCTGGTCACCGTAAATCTCCTGTTGACTGCGGCGGGTGCGTTTTGCCGCGTGGTTCTTCAGGAATTGGTTGGTCACCTGACGGCTGCTTGTCCGGTTGCATGCTATTGCCTTCTGAGGAAGGTCGCCGGCGTGGTGGCAGCGGTTGAACTACGATCGTGTCCCGGGTGACTCCTTCAGGACTTGGATCGCTTGAATCAGTCGACCTTTGGCTATCATAGCTTGTTTCTCTGTCTTGTTGGGGCAGAGACTCTAACTCCACTGGAGCTTTCGGCGTTATGATGCTCAGTTAGATCGCTGTTTGAACCAGCCACAGAACGTTGGGCAGGTGAGCTCGGGTCTGTTTGCAACGGTGGGTCTGGTGTTGAAATCTTTGAGCCCGTTGACCTGGAAGCTGGTGAGGCGTCCCTTCTGTCCAGCTGTGGTGTTGGTTCCGGCGTCGGAAGGACCGGGGATTCGCTCAGAGGCGTGAAGTCTGTCTTGCGATAGAGGCTGCAGAAGCTGCGATCCAGCGTCTTTAACATCTGAGATGGCACCTCTAGCGTCTTCCACCCCCGAGTTCGAACCCTCCAGGTCGAACCCCAAGATATGATGATCAAACTCATAGAGAAATTCATCCAAGAGCGTGTCCCAGTCTCGCTGAGGAAGCGGATCGAGCGCCTGTGACGTTGGCTTGTACTCGGCGATTGCCTCAGTCTCGAGCTGTTCTTCCTTCTCTGGATCAAAGAATTCCTCCTCGTTGAATCGTACATCTCGGGACAGGATAACCTGATTGAGCTTGGGGACCCAGATGCGATAGATATTGCTGGCGTGGTAGCCAACAAAGTATCCAACGTGTGCTCGTGGGCCAAGCTTGAATTGATTGATGTCTTTCCGGGCCTTGTATCGGCTGTTCAGGGATATGCTTTGCATCCATACGCATACACCCCGCCAGTCTGGTCGGAGATCCTTGTTTGCATCAAAGTCGACGTTTGGCGGTCTGTACCATCGAAAGTGTTGGTGAAACCAACGGTCCATTTCTCTCAGGCGACATCCAGTCGTTCCTCCGGCTTGGAAGGATATTGTGTATCAAACGGCTGCACGATAGACTTCTGGCCAGAGTTCTTGCGGCAGAAGGCCGAACATACAGCGCATTCGTTGCTGATTAATACCCCAGGTCGTTCCGCACCACCAGTCGGTTCCTTGGTGTGCGGCGGCGGAGTTCAATCTCAATGCCTACTTCTGTAGCCCAGATCTGGAACTCGGAATCGCGTTGGAAGGGCAGGTTGATGATGGTCCTTTCGTTGTCGATTTTGATCTTGCAGATCGATGCACCCGTATGTCGTTTAACTCGGGCTTCAAGTCCTTAATGATCTGGCTAACTTCCGTTTTTGAAGTCAAGGACCAGGAAAACATCATACCGCTAAACTCGTCGGTGACAAGTAGAACGTAGCGGTGTCCGTTGTATGCCGCAGGAACTCGAAAATGTCGATAAAGACCGAAAGAACGGTTGCCTGATTTGTTCGGGATTCCTGCGGAGATAATCTCGGTTGCCTTGCCGGTGCCACAGGCCGTGCACTGAACGGTGGTTGGGTTGATCCGGACGCCCTTTGTCTGTAAGACAAGTTGTTCAAGTGCTTGTGGCCCAGCGTGGCAGGATCGGTGATGCCAGGTTTCGGACGAATCAATCGGTGGAGGCGGAACCCTTGAAATCGCCATTCTCTGCCGTCTTGGCCTAGTGTTGTCTGTCTGAAAGGAAGAAAATACGCCTTGGAAGGCGTTGAACACGGAGATCAGTGATTGTGGAAGCTTGAAGTAAGAGCGGAAGCTGGCTTATTCGACTACGTCGAGATCGTACTGGTCTGTAAGCCGACAAAGGATATCATTGTCGTCATAGGTTCCCATTCGAAGCGTGTTGTCGACCCACAGTGCCATAGACCCTTCCTTGCAAGCTTCTTCGCGCTGACAATGTTCGTGTGGAATCGTGGCACATGCGCAACGTCGAGAAGAACAAGGCGCGTGTGTTTCTTCCGTTTTCGCCATCCAGAACATTTCCACCCTTCGAGTGCCCGTGCTGACCTTCAAGGAACCTTCTCCGATCATAACGTAGTCGGTTTCCTCAGCTTCGCGGATGTCGGTCAGCAGACTCTTGTCATTGACGATATGGGTAGTTGCTCCACCGTCATAGATCGTCGAATTGTAAAGAGGATGCTTCTCGCGTAGAGCTGAAAAGACCGAGTCGGTGGTTCACTTGTGAGGCCTTTTGCATCGATTGTCAGTCCGGCAAAGTCGCCATGTTTGCGTGGGTTTCCTTTATCTCCTGCTTGATCTGTCTTGGCAGTGGCTGCCGAGGCCTTGACCGTGTCTACAAGACTCTTCCACTTGGCTTGCTTGAGAGCTTCCTTGCAGGTCTTGACGCGGCTGGACTTGACTTGTCGTCCATCCTTGGACTCGCCATTGATTGCAACAGCAGCGCAGTCAGGGACTTCCATCAGTGCTTAGACGGCACTCCGCATGGACAGTGGCTTTGAGCTGCATCAGAGGCGGCAAACACGCTGTCAGACAGCTTGCTGCTCATTCTGGTGCTTCGGACCTGCTCGTGGAACAGTTCGCCCAATGCGCGTAGTGTGACATCAATCTTGAGGCCGAACTTTTTGCTGTTCATGATGTGGACCTTCTGCTGGCTTGCCCATGTCGCATCAAAGGCAGACGTCGCTGTGAGAAAGTCATTGAGGGCAGACTGTCCTTCAAGCTCGGCGATCTTGTGTCGTTCGCCTTCTAACTTGGCTTTATTCCAAGCCACGAGCCAGTCCTCCGGCTTGACTCTCTTTGTCTGGGTGAGGACCTGACGGTATCTTAAGCGTGCTTCCTCTTTCTGTTCGTCTTCAGAGGGCGCAAGGCTTGATTTCAGGTCGCGGACAATAACGCGAAGGTCAGACTTGGAAGTCGTGTTGCCAAGATAGGTTTTATCGACAGTTGATCGGACCCAAACAGCGAGTTCAGCATAGGCGCGCTGCCGGTTGGCGAAGGTCGCTAGCTTGACTTTGTATTCGGATTGAAGACGTGTGAGTCGGGTCCACTGACCATCGTTGAGGTCAGTGGCCGGGTCTGGTCTTGGTCCGGCAGATGCAGCGTTCTGCTGGTATGCGCGTGCCCAAGCGTTAAAGGCAGACTTGTTGAGTGACTCAAGCATTTCCTCGGAAGTCATAGGCTCCTTGGTTCCTCCAGGATCGGAGCATCCTTGTCGATATCGACAAAGCCAAAGACCTTGGAAGTCTCAGCCCTTGAGACGAAATCGTCGTACCAGGAAGCCCATTCGGACGGTCTGGAGAGCGTAACCTCAGACTTGGCTGTCATCTTCGGAAAGCCTTTGGTGTTGGGAAATGGGCAGCAAGGAGGATAGAACGATTGGCGTAAGCAAGCAGACAAAGCGGCAGGGTTTGTATCCCTGAGTGATGTGTGCGTGTGGCGATAGGCACCGTGCGAGCGATCTTGCACGATGGTCGGAATCAGCTGCGATGAGCGCCTAAGTGCTGGGCTCATAACTGTCAGACATTTGGCTCCACACGGGTCAGAGATGGCATCAGGCAATTAATGAGAATTATCTAAAGAACAAGAAGTGAACGAACGAACGCACGGAGTTGTGCAGCTCTTTATACGCAAATGAAAGGTCCGTCGCGTGATTACGCAGTAGTGGTTGCCTATCAGGCAACAGCGGCGTTGCGAGTAACATCGCCACTTCATGAATAATCATCCTAGGCAGGCTTGATATGTGTCAGAACCTTGATGAGGTTCTCGTCGGATAGGTCACGGACACAGCAAGAATGGTACGATCGGATGAAGTGAGGTATCATGTGTGTGTCTGTCTGTGTCCCCCATTTGGGGGTGCTCTGCCCAAGCCCTATATCAAAGGGCGATGGCCTCAATCCCTATGACATGCCATCACGTCATATCTCTGTAACTGTCTCATAGATGTCCTCGTGGCCTCATCGGCTGCGCTACCTGGTGCGCTATCGTCTGCGCTACCGTTGGCGCTGCCACTAGTAGCCTGACGCTATCGTAGCTGCATCTACCCGGATTCTACCGGATCTAACACTACCCTGCCAAATGGTTTGGGCCGCCACGACATGACGGGACAAGACGAGACAAGGCAAGACAAAATGTGGCGCGACGACAGACAGCGACCCACCTGCGCGCCATCGAGGTCGGCATGACGTCTGCGATGTCGTGTTGCAGCACGTCGACCCAAACACCAAACCTTGTTCCCCTCTCCTCCGAGCTCATGCAGACCAGGGCAACCATACGTACATACATACTTTGTATATACATAAGACATGCCTCGGGGCCGGCACGTTAAACCTTGCCATGGACAGCACGTGGCGATCGCGGCCTTGACCACCATCTCGCCGTGACGCCTAAGCCATGTTGTCTTGATACCTCAGGGTCTGACCTCGACTAGCCCCGGGCAATTATCATGCCCGCAGCCAGGGAGGGCTATAATCTGCATTGTCACCAGACGGAAATATTCGGACGTCGGCCGGCTATGTGTCTATTTTCTTCACATCTACGAATACGCAGGTCCCGCCGACAGCAAATCGACAAATTGATAGGGATACACATGTCCGCCACCAAGAGGCATCGTATCTTTCTAGAGCCGGTGGCAATAGTTTTCACCCTTCTGTGGGGATATGTTTACAACAAGCCACAGTTCGAAAACACTTGGCCGCGATTCCGAGGCGTTTGTCTTCGAATTCGCCCTGCTAGCGAAACTTTTGCACGCAGGGCCATCCGTCTAATACAATTTCACATTGCAACATGTTGGCTTCACCGACAGTACGAATTCGATACATGTCAATGCAACGTAGACGTAAAGCAGCTACTGACACCGGACACCACGGAAGGTCTGTTGCTTCGTCCTACTGCTTACTCTACTGCAGTATCCGGTGTGCTCGCCAGAGGCACGTACACGAGGGCGTTAACTCAACGAGTGCATTGCATCCACGAGAGTATAAACCCGCTAGGGTCTCCCGGGCCGAGCGTGCGGCGTCACGTTCTTGTGGGTGCCCGCGAATCATGATGACTTTTGGCTAGACACGTTATTAATTAGCCAAGACCGCAGCATAGAGCACGACATAGGAAGAATGTGTGGCTGGCAGATTCACCGCCGTACCGAGCAAGGTCCACTACGCTGACCACTTGGAGAAGTCGGCCGGCCTTCAAGCAGGCCTTTCACAACAGACATATCTGGACAGTCTGGCAACGAAAGAGCAACATCTGTGGGGCTTGAGGAGACAGGCAGCAATGTACTGAACCATGAATAGTAGCTTAGCGTAGTGGCCTTCTAGGGGACTCCCTCTGGGCGTAATAAATAGCTTTAGCATTAGCATCAGCCACCCTGCGGTCCCTGCCATGCCTAGATAGATAGATGCTCGGCACCGACCGGGTGCTCAATATCCCATCCCTTCCTAGACGCCATGAAATCCACCAGATCAAAGAAACTCTTCTTGTAGAACCTCTGCTGCGTGGTTAGGTTCACCGCCTGCATTCCGAACTGCGGGCGGAAATCGCCCAACTCCCAGTTGTCGACAAAGGACCAGGCGAAAGCACCGAGGATATTGACGCCGTCCTCGTGGATCGACTTGAGCATCTCGGACAGGTAAGACAGGTAGAACTGACTTCGGGGCGAGTCGAAGCGCTGGTCGGGCATTTGGCGCTGGGACTCGGCGAAGATTGCGTACCCAACCTCGCCGACGACGATGGGCTTGCGGAAGGTGTTCCAGGCGTAGAAGAGGAAGGAGCGGATGTACTCGGGCGTGGCGTAGACGTACGTCTGGGCGCGGTAGCCGACGTTCCAGCCGTGGACGTCGACCTGGGACTCGACCACGCAGCTGGGGAACAGGGGATGGCTCGGCCCCTGGCGGACGCAGGCGTCGATGCCGCCAGGCGGTGGCGAGATGACGGTTGCCGTAGGGGTCCAGGCCGAAGAAGTCGGTCGTGTCGCCGATGTAGGCCAGCTCCTCGTCTGTCAGCTTCTGGCCTTGGGGAGGGTCTGCAGCACGGCATCGGGATACCACTCGCCGAGGGCCAGGGTTGCCGTAGGTGCCCAGCTGGATGGCGTTGAACCGGTTCGCGGCTTCGACGTCGGCCTGGTCGCGAGGATTCCTGGGCAGGCCAAAGTTGGCGTTCCATTTGAATCCCATCTGGCCCGTGGCCTTGAGGTCGTCGTGGTAGAAGTGGTAGAGCTGCGCGTGAGCGTGAACCACGTTGTCGAAGCCCGTAAAGTTGAAGGTGTTGATCATCAGCTCGTTGACCGTCACCCACATGGGCACACGGTCCGCAAAGTGTGCCAGGAGAATCTTGCCGTAGTTTACAAAGGATTCGACAAAATGTTCGTTCCAGAAGCCCATGTTGTCGAAGTGAAGATCTGGCACCTCGATTCCCGATCCGTTGGCCGTCTTGATCAAGGCGCACGGGGTGTCAAAATGGAGCATGGTAGCCACGGGCACCATGCCCTTCTCCAGGACGTAGTTGATCAAGTCGTCGTAGTGCTGCAGGCCCTGCTTGTTGATGGGTGATCCGGCGCGGCCAAAGGGCAGGATCCTCGACCACGAGATGGAGAAGCTGTAGTACTTTACGCCCATGGCAGCGATGCGCTCAATGTCCTGTTTGTACAGGAAGTAGTTCTCGAGCGTCGTATGGGCCTGGGCTTGGTCTGGGGTCATGACCACTTCCAGCTGGCTTGGCCCGCGACCTCGAGCGCAACTGCGCCTCGATCTGGGCCGCAGATCCGGCAACGCCCAGGAAGAAGCCGTCGGGGAACTCGTACGAATCCTGGGCCAAGAAGTACTCCTGCGCGGAGCCACGAGCTCTTCGGTGGGAACGGGGCTCGCTGACAGTGGTCGAGTACAGTCCGGTGGTTGTGTAGTTGGGCATGTTGGCGCTGAGCCACATGGATGACCAAGCGGCTTGGCCATAGATGTCGTCAGTGTCTGTAGCCGAGATGGCGGTTTGACCGGGGAGCCAGCTGCCGTACGTTGTCGTCGATAGGCTGGTGTTTAGGAGTTTGACGGCGTCCGAATACCGGGGACCATAGATGGTCGTGGGCGTGGATGTCGGCGCAGGCAATGACGCCGCATATCTGAATGCAAATTAGTATTTCCAGCCTTTTTTTTGACCACAGATGAGAGAGCAAATAAATGCATGCGCATCTCACCTTACGGTACTGGTGAGTGTGTAGGAAAACGGTTGGAAATAGTACGAAGGCTTGTTGGCATTCGGTTTTGCCGCACCGCTCGTTGGTTGAGCTGCATCAGAAGTGCCTACGATGTAGACTTCTTGACCCTGGACAAGAAGAGCCGCAGCACCGGTGATGATAACAGCGGTCAAGCGCATGATGATGAGCTGAAGGGACTCGAAGAAACGTTGGGAGTGCGATAATATCGAGCAACCGACCGTCGCCGCAGACCACCTGGGCAACCCGACAGCTTTGTACATGGACAATGCTCTAAGCAGGTAGTAGTAGCTTCACGTTCCACGAATGAGTTGTCCCTTTGTATATTGATATGGGCCAGACTCCGCCATTCCGGCCCGTGCCCTCAAAGCCCGCAGCGGTTCCTCGGTCGTCATCCTTCGTTTCAAGCGTTCAAGCGTCATCACATGAAGAGAGAGCGCAAGCAACAAGCTACACCAGCCCATATGGTTCCTACTGCAGTGTGATCCAACGGCGTGCTATTTCCTAGTACTGTTTCTCGGAACCTCCGGTCCGACGGACGGACCTGTGTCGGACTGCGTCGATGAAAACCAAACCCAGTCGTCATGCAATAAATAGTACAAGACGGCATCGCTTGGGCCGGACAGCACCGAGAGTGATCGAGATTAGAGGTCGTTTATTATGGCTCGTCCGGGAATATCTCGAGATTGAAAAGGTACGAGTAGAGCTCAGAATTTGTGGGCTCAAAAGAAAACATGCCCCGCAGTGCCATTGACGAGGATTGATAACCTTGTTAATAAGGTTACTTCGTACTAGCGGGCGATTTTATGGTGTTGTGGGTATTGTTAACCCACCCAACTCCTCACCACACGCCAGACTAACCTCATCAAGCTCGTCCCATACCGACCTTGCCCGTACAAGTACTAATTACTCGTAATTCGTATGATCCTTCTTCTGCCGCGGATCGGTAGGCTCCTCGGCCGCGGGCACATTGGATATTACCACACGGAACGGCACAAGGCTCCACCATCAACCCTCCGAGATACTACTTCGTGCGGAAAGGACGAAGCAGGTACTACATCGCATATTATGGACCGGCACCGGGGCCGAGGATCGGATATTGTGGGCTAAAAAGGAAACATCCCCGAGGTGCCATTGACGAGGATCGATAACCTTGTTACGGACGGAGTAGTAGAGTAGCCGTTGGGCTTAAGGTGTTGTGGGTTTGTTAACCTACAAACACGGCGGAACAACGTCGTGCCTTACCAAGCTTGCAAGCTTACACTAATGAGTATGTACGTGTATACATCTTAGTGCGACGGCTATTGTTTTCGTTTGCTCTTTCGTCTGCCGCGGATCCGCAAGCTCCTCGGCCTCTGGCGCATGGCACGAAACGGCGCAAGGCTCCACCAAACAATTCCCAGGATACTACTTCGTGCGGAATGGACAAAGCAAGCAAATCGAGTATTATAGACCGGCACCGGGCGGAGACGACTGACCGGATGAGCCGAGTCCGTGAGCCAGAGTCGGCAACGGACGAGACTTTCAGGTATTTTCCGATCTAAAGCAAAGTTCCGGAAATGTATCCAGTCATAGTTATCGATAGGCTTGCCAGGAGGATTCCGATATTCGGCCAGTCCACTTGCATACTTTAGACGACCAAGTTGCAAAAAAGGGGTCATACATCGAATGGCGGGAATGCGAATTCGGTTCCGTTGAATGATGCACAAGCAGTACAGTTTGCCGCAAGTCACGGTATGCGCCGCCTTCCGGAGGTCCAGAGGCGTGGTGAGTTTGGTATTGGGCTTTGCATAGTGCATGACAAGGTCAAGTTTATAAAAACATATGCAAGTCCTTGATGCCAAGCAAGTATGCTGGACCTCATTCGTTCGAGCAACATTTGAGCCAAGATGCGTCGCCATTCTGGATTTCTGGCGCAATGCGTCGTGGCGGTTTGCTCGATCGCTTCGAGAGGACTTGCCACAATTCTTTCCACTCGTGCTCCAGAGGTTACGGTGAAAAATGGAACGTATTCTGGAATGTACAGCCTGGGTATCACCAGGACTTCTTCCTGGGAATGCCCTACGCACAGGTACGAACAAACAAAGTCACAGTTCCGGCTTGCGGAACCCCAACACTCAACTGACATGTCCTATGCCTACACAAGGTTCCTGACCGATTTGCGGTTGCAACTGGTCTTCGCACGTCGTGGGATGGCGTCCACAATGCCACGAAATACCCAGCCACTGCGTTGGCTACGGATGGGATGAGCCAGGATATGAGGTTTCCGAGGACTGTCTGTACCTCAATGTCGTCCGCGCAGCGGGAGTCCGACACATCCTCTCTGCCAGTGGCTGTTTGGCTACACGGGGCGGCCTTTTATGGGCGGATCGGCAGACAAGAGATACAACTTGTCCTTCATTGTCGAGCACAGTGTCAAGATTGGACGTCCCATTATCGGCATCAGCTTGAACTATCGTCTTTCGGCCTTTGGATTCCTATCTGGTAGAGAAGCAATGGAGTCGGGAGTTACGAATATCGGCTTCAAAGACCAGCGTTTGGCTCTACAATGGGTCCATGAAAACATCGAGGCCTTTGGCGGCTCGCCGGACAAGGTGACCATATTTGGTGAAAGTGCGGGTGCAGAAAGCGTCTCGGCACAAGTACTTGCCTACAACGGTAAGGAGATTTGCAAAACTCGGGGATACTCTTGATGAGCAACTGGCTGACCTGTTGCAGGACGAGACGACAAGCTATTCCGCGGAGCTGTCGGCCAATCCGGGTTTGGTGCCGTCATCAAGAGGAGACCGTACAACGGAGGCTTGAACGACACAGAGCTGCAGCAAGCCACCTACGACCAACTCGTCCGAAACACATCCTGCGCGAGCCATGTTGGCACTCCCGAGTCGTTGGATTGTCTTCGAAAGGCCCCCTTCGAGGAGGTCAACCGAGCTCTGAACGTCTCGCAAGTCGGACCATGGGTCCCCGTTCTGGACCATGACTTCCTGCACGACTATCCCACAAACCAGCTACGCAAGGGCAACTTCGTCAAGGTTCCACTGCTGGTCGGTGTCACCACTGATGAGGGTGGTGGTTTCGTGACCGATTCGACAAACTCGGATGAAGACGTGCGAGAAGCCCTCAGGGCGCAGCTCATATCGAACAACACGGCAGAGAACGTCGACCAGCTGCTGAAAGAGCTGATGTACTTGTACCCGAACGTGCAGTCTATCGGCATTCCTTCGCTCAAGACGTGGTCTCATATTATCCAGCCAGGTGATGCGGGCAGCCCGAATCTGGGGTCGCAATATAGGCGCATGGCAGCTATTGTCGGGGACATGACATTTCATTTCTCTAGAAGGCGGGCCAATTTCGCCTGGTTCGAGCATGGAGTGCCGAGCTATGCTTACCGCTTCAACGTGCTTGTCAACGGGGCACCGGCACCATTCGGCTCCGCTCATTTTCAGGAGGCAAGTTATCAAAACCCACAGAGCTACCCCTTTTTGGTACGGCATCTTAACGCTAAACTGCTATTTAGGTTGCATTTGTCTTTCATAACTGGAACGGCGAGGGGTAAGTCCCTGCACATAGAAATGGGCACCCCCCTGTTTTGGGCACCCCAAAAAAATCACGACCATTTTCAACACCATTAATTCAATCCCTTCTCACTGCCCACCACCGTGCACTACGATACAATCGTCACCTATTTCTGAAACCTCAGCTTCGTTTCATCAGATTCTTCATTCTCAGCTGCGTTCACCTCCTCCTGCGCCCGTCGTATTGCCTCAATATTGGCGAACCTCGAATTCGGGCTCGTGACCACCCTCTTCCTTTTTTTCGGCTTGACGGCCGCCAATTGTGTTTCCAGTGCCTGAATCTGCAATTGAGCTTTGCTAAAAGGCCATCCTTCTCGTCAAACCCTTTGTGATCTTCCTGAACAGCAATCTCTTCGTGGGCACGTCGTCGTCTAGCTGGTTGAATTGAACTACCTGAACCTTCAGATCTTGCGAGCGCCTCGGGGTCGACCACGCAATCTGGGATGTGTCTGATTGCCAGTCACTGGTGGGTAAGTGGCTATTGAATGCATTGGCCACATTTTTCGCGTTCTTTTGCGTCTGTTGCTGTTCTCCAGCAGAAGAGGGCTCAAAGTGGCTTCGCCATCGACACCGGCCACAAACCCGTCGCTTTCCAGCCACCCTTGATGTTTGACACAGTGAGCGCTTGCTCGCGTGCTTTCTGGTAGCAGGAAAGAAAGTTTTGCTTGCCGACTGGGCTTGAATCGGTCAGGAGGCTGAGAAATCCGACCTGTTTGCGGTAGTAGTGCTTAAGAGCGGAGAAGACAGACAAATCGAGCGGTTGCAACACATGAGAGGTATGGGGAGGTAAGAAAAGAAGGTGAATCTGATGCTGGTAGCATAGATACATGAAGTCAACCGTCTCGTGACTTCCGTGGCCGTCCAATACTAGCAGTCTTCGCTCCGAAGGGTCGGGTGGCTGGGTTCTTGGAATGAACACCTTTTCGAGCCACTCCACCGCAGTTTGGTCCGAAGTCCAGCCGTTCTTTGTCGCAGTGAATTGCCAGTCACTAAAAGTACTGAGATCTTCTGGGAACCACTGTTGCTGGACCGATTTGCCCTTGAAAATGACGAGTGGAGGGAGGAAGGTGCCGGCAGCGGACACGCACTCGATGAACGACGTCCAGACCCGAGAACCAGGCGTCTTCTTTTGTACAGATCGTTTTTCAGCACTGCCAACGACCAGGCCATTCTCCCCAAGTCCTTCCATGATGCCTGCTTCATCCATGTTGTACCTGTTCTCCGGCTTAATAGCCAGAATCTCGGAAGGAAGAAATTGTTGAACCAAGGCCGAATTACCTCGGTAGAAGCGCCGTTGACACGCGCAGAGTCTCTGTGATGGCACTTCTGGGTCCGAACTGCAGGATTTCGTCTTAAAAATGCTTGCATCCAGTGTTTTCCGAGCGGTGTGTGGTCTCCTTTGACGGCGAGCATGCGCTGCGCGAACTGCCTGATCTGCGAGTGAGTGGGAGGAAGGCCCAAGGCGTCCTGAATGAGAATCCATTCGGTAAGTTGCTTTTCCTGTGTCTGAGAAAGCCTCTGAAGAGCAGAAAATGCATCCTTTCTGCATTCGTGACCATGCATGCGATTGTAAAGAGTTGCCCTCAGGACGCCCCAATCGCGAGCAGCCTTCTTGGCGGATCCGCCATTGGCGATTGCCTCAAGGGCGCTGTGAATGTCAGACTCTGTATATTTCATCAGTAGTGGCTTGAAGACACATGCGTCAATTTTTTAGCAGATTGGATGCGTTTCCGCGGTGAAATTTGCTGTTGAAGTTGACGCAGCCGTTTAGGTTGGGCACCCATCTTGGGTGCCCAAAACAGGGGGGTGCCCATTTCTATGTGCAGGGACTTACAGCCCAGCGAATCCTTTTGGCGGAAATGACGCAGCGTACACGGCCAAGGCAACAGCACTGTCAACGAATATGTCTACCGCGTGGATCAACTTTATCAACGAACTAGATCCGAACGGCAAGGAAGACATTGGGCTGCCAAAGAACGAGACATGGCCAAAGTACGACCGAACGGCTGGTGGAGGCGTGGGGAGGAACATTGTGTGGGATTTGGACGGCGCATTCGTTGAGATGGATGACTGGCGGGCCGAAGGGATCAACTGGATGATTGAGAACGCCATGACCGTCTTTGGGACGTAATTTATTAAGGCCCAGAAACGATTCATTGCAGTGATCTTGTTGGAACAAAGTGAGGCCTCTAAGTCTCTCTAGGTAATACAGCTCGAAACCAGGTAAGCCTGTAAGGAGGGAGGTTTGTGGTCCACTGAGGGGTCTGGAGGATCTCCTATTCGAACGGGATCCTCCAAGGAGTCCGGTATATCTTTTACTGGCTCGGGGACCTCAAGAGATTGAACTATCGGCCTAATAGCTTGGAAAGCTATTGATCGGGGAGATCGAGCTGAATGTGCTGACGTAGATGGCTTACGCGGCCTTCAGTGAGAGGCAAGGAGTGCCCTCTTCCTGATAGAATGTATAGTACACCTGAACACGGGATATGAACATAGGGAAGGCACAGAGGGATATAAAAGGGGAGGGCTAGACGGATACAGGGCAACCGAAGAAACCAATCAATATATGCACATCACAGACTATCAGATCATATGATACTCGACCTTCGAAAAGTCCCTTTCTCCACTTTTATGTCCACTTTTGCTCTCTCCTTCATGAGACAATATAGCTTATACTCGTGCCCGCAGTGAAATGAGCCAAAGCGAATCCTTAAACTGGGGCGGCACGAGTACCTTAAAGCATTACTCCGTAAAGTTTCTCGAGAGAGTAAGTACTAAGTATCTTTGCTTGCAAATTCCCGGACAATGTACCTCGCGATGCTGTCTCAGCTTTTGAGGCCAACTGCGCTTAGTTGCCCCCGAAGGGTGGAGCCAATGGGTAATAATGAAATAATTTACTCGCGTAACTCTCGTCCGATGTGCGGAGAGGAGGCAGTCTGCCGATTCAGCTATCATTGCAGGGGGTTAGCTAGTACTAAGGCGGGCATCGGCGGCAGCCGCGGCGGCCACGGCGATGGGAATGCCCGCGCCCAAATTTGGTGGCGGGGCCCTCTTCCTAATGGGGCGGAAGTCACCGTCGACGTTATGAAATCGTGTCAGATAACCGTTACGCCACCAACAAAAGTGCAGGCCCACACCTAGTGTGGAATAATAGTACCTTATATTTATGACAAATTGGCCGTAGATGTTCCATTTCTCAATTTAGTTGGTTGATGAGTGGATGGACGGCACCGATGGCGGGAAAGAAGTGCCTTGCCTAGACCATGCACTGTGCCTTGCATAGCAATTTCTCAGGTTGTCGAACAACTTGCGTCCTATGGCATTTTTACCAACTTTTGAGCGGTCAAACCAACGGGTAGATAAAAGGGCTGCTTTTCGCTTCCAATGATCTTAGCGGCAAGTATCCAACATTCTTGAAGATGTTCTTCTCAAGACTTAATCGTATCAATACGATCGCTAACCTGATGCTTATTGACTTGGCTTGTGCTTCTGGCTCATCTATGATGGCGTCTTTGACGGTGGTCTCTTCTTCAGTGGCTTCTATATCTGCTTCGTTACATGTTGTGCCCTCTTTGAAGTCAACTTCTGTTGGATCCACCTGTGCACTAGGCACCGATCGCGCACGTATAACTAATCGACCGCGCTAGTCACGTGCGAGTAAGAGGTGAGACACAGGGAGGAAGGTCTTTGCACACAGTTTGTATGGGACACGTTTCCCTAGTTACACAAGATATAACCAATTGAACCAGTTCGAATAACCTCACTGCAGTGAAGAGCCTGTCCACACTGATCAGTGTCGCCCGGCAAAGGTGACACAGAACAGCAAGACGGAAGAGAGCTAACCTATCGTCACGCTCTGCAAAGCGAGCTCCTGACGGTAGGATAGTTGCTACAACGCGCGGATTGCTACGAAGACTCTGCATCAGAGCCCACTCTAGTTATCCAACCGTGCCTAAGCTTTGCTGTCATCAGCGACCCTTAGGCGTGCCCTATCGCACATTGATAACCTCATTGACACCCTGTGCCCTGTTTCTCAGCACACAGCCTGTCAATATGTCTGACAATTCATCTGCCGCACTAGCCCCGGCAACAGCCCAGGATACCCCGGCCAACGTGTCTCTCGAAGACAGGCAACTCGTTGAACGGAACCTGACGATCGTGGAGCTCCTTCACTCCCGATCAGGCATTTCGACGCGGATTTCCTCAACGAACCTATCACCCAGAGCTCCTCCCTTGTCCACCGCAACAGCTTCTTCTTAGGCTGTGTGGCAACATACACGGTGGATAAACGTAACCACGGAATTGCCCTGCTTGGGGATCTGTATAACGACTTCACGGGATGGAGCTATGATGACTTCGAACTAATCAACCCACGCCTTAGATCAAGACTCCGGACGCTTCTCAGAATTAGGGATCTATATGGGCAAGGCCAACTCTAGCATCTCTCGAGCTTTATGTGGCCTTCTAACAAGTAACGAACTTCCTGAATGGGATGAGAACGAGTTGCTTGGTCAAGAGGTTGCTGAAAACACCGTGGCATATAAGGTGAAACAGAAGCTGCTCCAAGGAACTGTTAAAGCGGCTATATCGTCACCGGCACCGGTAGTAATCCAGCAGCCAACTATTACCCGACCGGCGGAACCGGAATCCTCAGATCATTGAGACCCATCAACCCGCTCAGCAAGAGCCTCAGCATCAATGGCGCGAATCCCTCGGTATCAGCAGACGCTCCCCGTACGGACTACCAACTTCCGAGATGCATACACGAGCATTCCACCTGTTCGATTCGAGAACGAGGAAGTTGAGGCCGATCTCACGATTAGATTCATTAAGATATGGGACAAGAAACTAGCCTATACCGGCGAACCATACGATATCTTCGATGACAAGATCCGAAATTCATGAGCGTGTGCCGTCAAGCAAACATTCCTCCGTCTAAATTCCATGGTGTTTTCCTTCGATTCTGGCCAAGGAAGCTCAGTCCTTCTTTCTACACGAAATCAGCACTGATTTAACCTTCGCTGAGATGTATCAGAAGATGAAAGAGCACTTTGACACCGAAATCAACCAGAAGATGTATCATACCCACTGGAGCACCTCACCTTCAGCCGACTTCGGGCTGAGATGCCCGGTAAGTCATCTGACGAGGTCCTCCAGGCCCTTCTTACGAAATTGCGGCTCTGTAGGAGAGCACTCGGGGATAAGTCTGGCGGCGAAGGTGGCCTGATCGATGCAACGCTCAGGGCGTGCCGTGGTGTGCCTGAATTCCGACTCGCGATATACTCTCCCGCACCTACATTTGAGGGATTGGCATCACAGCTTCGATCATCGCTATCTGCCATGCAAGATGAACGATCTGAACAACCCAGTGGCCAATATCCCCAAGACCTGGATAGAGGACATGATCAGCACTTCGTGGATCGCAAATTTCAGCGAAATTCCGGCGGAACAAGAGGTCAATCACAAAGGCGTCAGCCAAATTGGAAGAAGAAATGCTACGTTTGCGGCAAGGAAGGTTGTTTCTCAACGAGACATCCTGAAAACGAGAGAAAAGCAGCCAAAGAGAAGTATCTACGAGAGAGGCTTCCACGGTCAATCTCGTTCGTATGCTATGTTCTTGGCTGACTATGAAGGAATCACAGGATCAGGATGACTCGAGCACCGAGGAATCCGATGATTCTGACTCCTCTGACCCTTATGAATCGTTCTACGCTGCTGCGACCTTCTGTCCAACGAAGCTTTCCATCATCGGATCTCTCCAGTAGGCATCAAGTTATTCAACGGTGACGAACCCACACAATTCATACTAGATCGTTACTCTCAAGACTCGTTCAAGGAATCATGCCGGACACAGGTGCGGCATGCATATCGACGGGAGGAATCGAACAACTGCGTGCTCTCCAACGAGAGATGCCCCAGTCCAATTCCGTGATGATCGCAAGCCCGAACCAGTTAGATTTGGTGCAGGAAGATTGAAACACCACTTGGCGTGATCACCTTGAACACACCAGTGGGAGAGGTTGATTTTCATATAGTCAACGTGCCAACGCCATTCCTCCTATGCCTAGCTGATATGGATCGGCTCGGCGTATATTTAAATAACGTCACGAACGAGCTCGTTGGCAATGGTGTGAGCGTTCCAGTGATTCGAAGATGGGGTCACGCGTGGTTCTTCTTGCGGAAACAAGAGGCATCAGTGGCATATCTCACGGAGGCTGAATTGCGGCGCCTCCACACGCGTTTTGGTCATCCATCCGTGTATCGGCTGCACAAGCTGCTGAATTCGGCTGGCCATGATGTGGAAATCGAAGCTCTGGAAATGATCAAGAAGTTCTGCCACTACTGTCAGATGAAATCCGACCCGCCACGAAGGTTCAAGTTCAGCTTGAAGGATGATTGTGACTTCAATTACGAAGTCATCGTTGATGTCATGACATTGGGTGGCAGACCAGTCCTCCATGTTGTTGATCAAGCCACTGCCTATCAGGCAGGAGATTCCTATCCAACATGACGGCCAAGGAAACGTGGCTCGCGTTGAAACAATGTTGGATGGATACATACCTTGGACCACCCGATGTGATCACTCATGACGCAGGCACGAATTTCGCTGCTGCCGAGTTCCAAGCAGAAGCGAAATTGATGGGAATAACGTGTCATCAGGTGCCTGTGGAAGCACATTGGGCTGTTGGGAAGGTTGAGAAGTATCATGTGCCCGTCCGAAGAGCATATGATATATTAAAGGCAGAGCTGAAGGATACCGTGAGCCCTGATCAAGTCCTTCAAATGGCTTTCAAGGCTGTCAACGACACAGCCGGTCCGGATGGCCTCGTTCCAACCCTCCTCGTCTTCGGTGCTCTGCCTCGAATGACGATGGATTCGCCGCCTACACCTTCCGCAATGGCAAGAGCTAAGGCGGTGTGGCGAACGATGTCAGAGCTGAGGAAGATCAACGCCCAGAGGAAGGTTCAGACCGCGTTAAATACGCGTAATGGGCCTGATACAGCGTTGCGCCTGCCCCATCCCTGGCGCTAGGAAGCGAAGTTCGCGTATTTCGCGAGAAGCACGGATGGCAAGGCCCATATAAAGTGCTCGAGGTGACGGATACGGAAATCGCAGTTGACCTGGACAACGGACCAGCGAAATTTCGCAGTACATGCGTCCAACCGTACTATCGTCACCCGGAATCGCTCCTTCCTCAGTTGCAACCCGACCCTAGCCCTAGCCGCACAGACCCATCAACACAACAATCACTCCTTCCCTCAACACAATCCGATCAACAACATCCTCTTCAAAACCCTCTTCCCCTTCCACCCACAACTCAACAACCTCTTCCTCTTCCTACCACAGAAGACCAACCCAAACCTTTCGAATACCCTGAGCCAAAGAGGCCGCGCAGGCGTGGCCGACCTAGGAAGGATGCTGCACAAAATGGCACATCAGAATCCACTATTGTTTGCTCACCCGTTCAATTTATCGTTCATCATGAAGCTAATGCGTTTCTTGTTCGAAAAGAAATGGAACATCTCGGCCTAGCCAAGCGGCTACGAGCTGAAGGAAAGATCACAAGCACCGGTTTCCCATTTGAAGCTTCCGACACACTCGAGCTCACGAACCTCCTCGCCGCTGGGGTCATTGTACCCGAAGAATTCGATGCGAATAAACATGGTGGATATCGTGTCTTCAAATCACGAATGGTCAGAGAGGTTAAGGAAGAAATACTGCAACGCCATACGAGAAATCACGCCTCGTTGTGCAAGGATACAATGATGATGGGAAACGTGGGATCCTCACACAAGCCCCTACCATCAGCCGGCCCGCACAACGCGTGGCCTTGGCCTTAGCACCGTTTCTCTGCACACGGGATATGTTCATCATGATCAGAGACATCACGATGGCATACACACAATCCCAGACCAAGCTGGCCCGTGTCATCCTTGCAGCCCTTCCTCAAGAACTCAAAAGAAGATATCCAGAGGGAACAATCCTGCGAATCGTGAAGCCGCTATATGGCATCGCAGAGGCAGGAGCCCACTGGTTCAACACATATCACGACCATCACTGCCGCAAGCTTAATATGGAAACCTCTTCGTTTGACCCGTGCCTTCTGATCACGGCAAACAACATCGCCGACAAGGACCTGTTTGGCATCGCGGCCTTGCAAACGGATGACACATTCATTGTTGGCACAGATGCATTTCTCAAGATCGAGGAGAAAGAACTCTGCTTTAAGGCCAAGCCAAAAGAGATTCTCCAAGAAGGTTCCATCTGCGACTTTAACGGCAGCCGCCTGACCATACAAAATGGCTGTGTCATCGTCAGGCAGAAGGGCCAAGCCCAAAACCTCGAGGAGATCAATCTTCAGGCATCAAGTAGGCATCAGGATTATGCTGCTCAACGCGCCCGGGGGGCATATATCGCTTCGATTTGCCAACCCGAAGCAACATACGATTGTTCCGTTGCGGCACAAGCCCAAGAGCCCGTTAATACCGACTTCAAGGCTTTGAACAAGCGGATTGAATGGCAGATCAACAATCCCGACCGTGGCCTATGTTACATACCCATCGATCTCGAGAGCGCGAAGATCTTTGTGTTCACCGATGGATCATTCGCCAACAATAAGGATTTAAGCTCTCAAATCGGCTTTGTGATTATCATCGCCAATGAGACCGCGCAATCAACCGATTCATTTTCCATCCGCGGAAACATTCTTCATTGAGCTCAACTAAATGCAAGCGCGTTACTCGAAGCGTTCTTGCATCAGAGATCTATGGATTGACATCGGGCTTCGATCTCGCATTTGTGATCAAGCAAACGGTCAATACGATCGCACAACGCCTTGATCTGAAGCAAATCCCGCTCGTCATTTGCACAGATTCCTATAGTTTCTATGAGTGCCTCGTCAAACTTGGCACCACAACAGAGAAGCGACTCATGATAGATATCATGGCGCTGAGGCAGGCATATGAATCAAGGGATATTGCGGAAATCCGTTGGGTCAACGGCGCAGATAACCCTGCCGATGCTATGACGAAGGCATCACCAAACAGCGCCCTCACGCAGTTTATTAGCGACAATCAGCTAAACGTGAGGGTGGAAGGATTCGTTCATCGCAATAACACAACAATTCTCGACGAGATTTAATCGGTTTTTCGTTCCCTTCTTCTGCTTTACCGTCGTTCTTTATTCCATTCACATTAACGAGGAGATCCTCGTGTCCATATTCCAACGTGGGACCGATGGAATCAGCTAGCGCATCCGGCGCTCGAAATGCGGCCCATGATGGCGTGTGGCAGAACACACCCAGTGTGGGGAGGAGAGCTACAGTCAGAGCACACTATCCAACATAGTGATGCATCGTGGTAGGAGTTTGTTGGTGTTCTTGTTCGTGTTTTTCCTATCTCATCTTAATTCGCTGTGTTTGGTGTGTTTTGGTGGATTGATTAGTGCGCGATCATCGATTTAGAAAGAGGTTCCAGTGTTGGATCCACCTGTGCACTAGGCACCGATCGCGCACGTATAACTAATCGACCGCGCTAGTCACGTGCGAGTAAGAGGTGAGACACAGGAGGAAGGTCTTTGCACACAGTTTGTATGGGACACGTTTCCTAGTTACACAAGATATAACCAATTGAACCAGTTCGAATAACCTCACTGCAGTGAAGAGCCTGTCCACAACTTCGTCAATATTTTCCGGTGTCCCTCCAGCCAATACTATTCTCCCCGCCGAAAGTTCGACCGGGACCCAGGCTTCCAACGTTACCGACAGCGTCTACATTGAATGGAATGAACCGTGGGCGGAGTCGAGATCTACTCTGACGCTACTATTTGTGGTGAATTCCGAACTGCTATCTAATAGCAGTATTCACGATAAAGCCTTCGAGTCGCTGCAGTCCTTGAGCTCGGACTATGTCAGATTTCTTGCTTGGTATCCCTATCCAAAATATCAGTCCCCGCGCTTGAACCCCGAACATTACCGAATCAACCTGCACGACAAGTTGGAACTTTACCTACGCAGACCAGTTACTGGGTGACTTTTTACGGAGCACACCTGGCAAAATCCACAGTGTTGGCTTCAGCACTACACCAGCCTGGATGTGGATCAGTGGGCAGAACAAGTATCCTTCCGACGTCAACGAGATTGATTTTCGCTATAACCAAGGAACTCAACTTCGCGACCCAAGCATGACGGAAATCGCTGATTACTATCGGCGCATTGTCAATTGGTACGTCAACGGTGGATTTACCGACGAATGCGGCACCTACCATTATTCTGGTCATCACTGGCCTATCGAGCTATGGGAAGTTCTAAACGAACCGGAACTGGAGCATCAATTTACGCCAGAACTGTACAACAAATTTTACGATGCCATAACTGCGGCAATTCGTGAAGTTGCGCCCAAGATTCGATTTGTTGGGGTGGGCTGATCAATAAGACCATCGACTGGGTGGAGACCTTCATGGACTCGAGCAAGCACACCCTGAACAGAGCTCGGCTGGCTCAGCTACCACCATTACGGCTGGCCGGACCCCAACGTAACCGATGAGCAGGAGCAAGCAACATCGAGCTTCCAGCAGATGGACGATTTCATCCTTCAGGTCCAGAAAATTAACCAGGTTCGAGCGAGATTGAATCCGGGAATGCGCATTGGGTTCGGCGAGATCGGCACCATTCTCCAAAAAGCAGGCATACATATCACTCCTGGATACGTCATTTCAGATGAGTATTGGGTGTGGAGTGCAAGCGTGTTTGCCTATGTCTTTGCAAAGACGTCGGGGTTGGATATCGACGCCATCGCGCAAAGTCAGCTTGATGGATACCCTGGCCAGTTCGAATCAGTATCCATGGTTGACTACCGGACGGCCGAGCCCAATGCACGATATAGGGTTCTTGAAATGCTGCAGAAGAACTTTCAAGCGGGGGATAAGCTTCTCAACACGACTTCAGCAGACGAAAAGGCTTACCACGCTCAAGCTTATCGAACTGTTGACGGCCAAAGAAAGCTGCTCTTGATCAACAAAACGGCCCAGAACCACACACTTACCATATCCAGTTTCAACCAGGGGCAGGCACAGATTTGCGACGTGAGCTCGGGTTCGAATCCTCATAGAACGGAAATCGTTCAAGGTGACGAGATCACGCTTACACCTTTTTGCAACCGTGATCCTCATTCCCAGTTGCTAAAGGCACGGCCTCTCAAATTTGTAAAGTAGGGATTTTAGCGTCATGAAAGCGAAAAGGCCCGTCCGGCAATGTCGCTTGTGCACCATGTGCAGGGATTTGTTACCACGGGTCAAACAATCAGATCTCTCAACCTTGTTCCGATTCTCGCGAAGGAGAGAGCAAAAGTGGGCATAAACGTGGATAAAGGGACTTTTTGAAGGTCGAGTATCATACGATCAGATATTGTGTTGATCGCTCTCTCCCCGGTTGCCTCCTTTCCCGTCCAAACAGCCCCTTTTATATCCCTCCGAGCTTCTCCCAAGTTGATATCCCGTTTTCAGGTATAGTATACATTCTATCAGGAAGAGGGCACTTCTTGCCACTTACCGAAGGCCACGTAAGTCATCTACGTCAGCAACATCAGCTCCATCTCCCCGATCGAATAGCTCTTCTAGCTATGAGATCGATAGTTCAGTCTCTTGAGGTCCCCGAGCCAGTAATAGCTATGCCGGACTCCTCAAAGGGTCCCCGTTCGAATAGGAGATCCTCCGGATCCCTCAGTGGTCCAGGAAGAAGAAATAACAGTCTGCAGACTTCCCTTCTTACCTGGTTTCAAGCTGTATTACCTAGAGAGACCTAGAGACCTCAACTCGTTCGGACCTTCTTCTCGACACCGATGAACCCTCACCTGTGTTCCTGCAACGATCCGTCGACAAGGATATATCAGATAGCCTCTAATAAGCCGCTTAACGACTGCGCAAATATAATTACTTCCCCTTGGACAGAAATAAAAAATCTCTTTGTAATTTGGACTGGCAGTCGGCCAGTCGTATGGTCTCCCTCGTCACTATCACAGGTACTTATCCGTCTTCAATCGAGAACAAGCGAACCAGCTTCCTCCGCACCGCCCAGGCTGCGACCACAAGATCCAGTTAGAAAAGGGTTCCGATGGCAAGGAGAAAGAGCCGCCGCGGGGACCGTTGTACGGCATGTCACGAGAGGAGCTCACCAAGACCAAGCCGGGTTGACCGCATTCCGAGTTCCGCCGCCGACCGCGGACTCGATCCCGTTTATCGCGCCGCCGGAGAGCGACGGTTTGCGGTGCAACGATTCCACTTGCGGTTTCGTCATCCACACAGTACGCGGCATGCAAAGAGCATTGCAGGAATAAACACGGGTGGACAAACCAGCAGAAAAGGGGTGGAGACGCAGCCAGTCAGCCGTCATGGGATTCGAAAGAGTTGGGAGAGATTATATAGTAAAAAATGGTGTCAACTATATGTGACTCTTATCTTTAGAGTTTGTCTTCGCAAGGCCTCACAAACAGCACAGTGCACGTGCTCGTCATATTGAATGATTCGAATTTTATGTACTAACTATCTGTTTACGCGTGGAAATAGACTTTGGCTTCATGTCAACAAAGTCCATGTGATGCATTTTGCATATGGATGAGATGAAGTGGGATGGTTTTCCCTCCAACTAAGCTAAAATACTTCGAACACCCGTTAAGTTGCCAAGGCAAGGGGCTTAACGGCTGAATATCCAGCCCGAAGGGTGAACATCGTATACCTGCAATTCAACTTTCCTAGGGGGGACCCCCTAGAACCCCCCTTTCGCCTGCAGCGGCCATCCAGCTTTTTAAACCGCTCCTTGACTGGCCCAATCTAACTATATACCCTATATCAACCCTCCCCCTTCCCTGTAGCTTATAGGAAGACGTCGTTTAGTCAAGGTAGAGTGGTGGATACGGTGCATCGCTCAGCTGTTGACCCTGACGCCGTTGTTGGTCAGCGAGGCGCATCTTCATCCCTGCTTTAGCCTTTGTAGTTAGCCGTAAACGCAGCACGTAGGGAGACAGGCTTATAAACCTTCCGTCGGCGTGTGGTTATAGAGGCTCTGACGATCGAAAGGCGCCTCAAGGAGTAAGCCTTGCAGCGACGTAACCCGTGACACAGCAACATAGCTAATACCGGCCTGGAAGTCGCGTGTAGCGAGATCAGTAACTATTTGCTCCTTCGTTAGGCTCTGGCATTTGTGAACAGTGATGGCAAATGCCACCATCAGGGGAAACTGCGTGCGAGCGCAGGTCTCGTTGCCCATAAGGAAATCACGCCTGACTGGGAGGATGGGTGAGATTTTCCTGCCCTCGTTAGTTGTTAGATATGGCGGTCCGTCGTAGCTATCAAAGTCCACCATAATAACGGCCGGGGATCTTCCAATGGTTCGGCGCCTGGGTTCCAGGCGATATCGTATACAGTACCCTGGGCGCCGTTAACTAGGCCAGCTGGCTGCCATAGGTTAGTAGTGAGCATTACCCTGGCGCCCTTAGCAACAGGGAACTTGTTAGATAGATTGCCAGCATTGTGGCTTGGTGCCTGCCCGCGCCCTTGCCCTGATTCTTTGCCTCCACCTGTATTGCCGGGGCGTTGAGATGCACCATATGCTCGTAATTGTATTCGTTGACCCGGGCCCTGGTAGAATACACCCGCAAAGCGGCCCTGAAGCTGTCAACATCGCTCTGCGTTAGCCTGGACTGTACCCGACTGCTAAGGAGGTTCCAGGACGGTATGGATAACTTGACTTCACGCAGTTCCTGCAACGCCCGACGGAACTGAGCCTGATCATCACCAGCCTGGCGCTGTACCGTGGTCAGGAAGACGGTGCGGTCAAATAACCGGTAGGCCACCTGCCCTCTCCTTTCCAACGAAGACAGGCTGGTGCTAGTCGAATACAGGGGCTTCTGCCGGACTGGTGGTAACTGGAAGAAATCGCCCACAAGCAAGACGCTCACACCACCAAAGAACTCGAGGCTACGCTGTGGTAAGGCCTGTCGCAGACGGGAATCGATCCGCGCGAGCTGCTCAATCCCCAGCATGCTCTTTTCATTGATAACGAGGTATTTGACGTGCCGTAGGCGGGACTGAAGGGCGGCTGCGTCGGCTGGGGGAAGGTCGGTAAAAGCACCACCTACTGGGAGGCGTAGCAATGAATGAATGGTGCTGCCCTGTATCTGGTTACTCGCAACGCCTGTTGGAGCTACGCGGCAAATAGGGCTAGGATTCGGTAGAGCGGCCGCCTGAAGATGGGAGGAAAGCACCTTGATAAGGAACGACTTGCCGGTGCCACCACCACCATCAACGTGGAGAAGGATTTGGGTGGGATTTCGCGCCTGGAAGTGGCCCATGAATGTGTCGTACACGAGCCGTTGTTGCGTATTCAGCGTATTACGCCAGTGAGGCCAGGACCTCCACATCGTTGGCCATGGGGTGGCTAGCGATAAGGTCCTTCCAGTAGCCATCTCGAAGTTCCGGATATGTACCCACATGCCGTGTCCAGTCGTAATGGACGTCGATATCGCGGCGGCCAAGAAGGTCAAGATCTTCCTGGGTAAGGGGGTGGTCAGGTAAAAGGGCAGCGAGGCGAATCCAGTCTTCGTCATCAAATTCTTCCTCCACAGGCAGAGCCTCATATTGATCATCTTGAGGCTGTAATCGAGCCTCTTTTGGCTGGCCGTAATGGTCATCACCATGATTGTGATGCTGCCAACAATAGGAGAAGGCCTGAACGTGGGAACTAAAAGCCTGGCCGTCGAAAGTGAGGAGCTCATCAAGCCGGCGATGTGGGTGATTTAATGTCAGCTTTACACGGCAATAATCTGGCCATTGCTGGCCTTCTGGAGCAGCCTGATAGCGAGGAAAGTAAACCAACACACGGGGCCTGCCGTTGACGTTACCTGGCCGCCATTGCTTCCATGCGGAAGGGTCTCTAGAGCGGAAATTCCAGTGTTTGAGGAAGGAAACGTAGGTCAGGTCCTTCAGGGCTTCCGGGCGCTGACTGTACTTTCGTAGACGTTGGGGCCTCGTCAACCTCATCGCCGTCAATGCGTAGGGAGCGGGAATGTCTGTCAGGATGACGGCAGTCAATGTATAGGCATATTCGTGAGCCCTCCTGTAACGGCAGGCCGAGGAGTAAGTGGCTAACCTCCTGCTTCGAGTAATCCCGTTCAGCAACTAGCTGATCCAGGAGCTTTGACGTGAAAGAAATCAGGGGGTTGTGGTCCTTGACCCGGGGCATCAGCGCCTTCCCAATCTGGGCAAAAGACTCGCTCTTCTTTTCTGACTTGGAGCAGTATTTGGCTGCGTAATCGATCACCTGCTGGAGGCTCGTGCAGGGAGAGACATCTGTATTGGCTAGCCATGCAACGGTAAGCAAGCGGTTGTAGTGGTTAATCTGGCCATCGTTCCTCTCACCCCTAAAGCTCCAGTGCTTGGAGTGAGGCAACTTGTCAAGGGAGGCTAGTAGGCGCTGTCCGTGAGGAAATCCAAATCGGCACTCTACCTGCTTGGTATGCTTATTGGGCTGCATACAGTAGTTGTTGCAGCGGTGGCGTTGCACGCGGTTGACTACCATCGATAGGAACTGAACGGTAAGGGGCTGCTCCAATAGATTGCTGATCAGGGGATTCCCTTCCCCAGGAGCCTGTATTCGCTGAGGT
The DNA here is from genome assembly GCF_020360975.1 of Hirsutella rhossiliensis. Taxonomy (NCBI): domain Eukaryota; kingdom Fungi; phylum Ascomycota; class Sordariomycetes; order Hypocreales; family Ophiocordycipitaceae; genus Hirsutella; species Hirsutella rhossiliensis. Next base: position 828,907 of record NW_025408688.1, on the reverse strand, counting down.
GCAAAGCTCGGATCTGCGTCCGTGGCGACCTGCAGGACGAGGACGACGGACGGGAGACATATGCAGCCACCCTTGCAGCAAAAACCTTCAGAATCGTGATGGCAATCGCAGCCCGATTCGGTCTTGACGTTAGACAATTCGACGTTGGTAACGCCTTCCTGTACAGCGACCTAAAGAAGGACCATCCCGTCTACGTCCGGCTCCCGCAAGGCTTTGTAGAACTTGGTTTCTTGAAACCTGGAGAAGGCTCAACCATGATCGCGGAACTTGACAAGGCCTTGTATGGTCTTCGAGAGTCTCCACTGCTCTGGTACAATGAGATCTCCCAGGCCCTCAAGGAGGCAGGGATTGACCGTACGGATGAAGAACCTTGTGTGTTTACCAACGGCAAAATCCTGGCTCTTGTCTATGTCGACGACATCTTGATTCTCAACCCACGGCAAGAGAAGAAGGCGGTAAACGACCTGGTCCAGCATCTCCAATCCAAATACGATCTGCGCGAAGAAGAATTTAAGTGGTATCTTGGCATCAGAGTTGTAAGGGATCGACCAAACAGGAAGATCTACCTCTGCCAAGACGCGTACGTCGAGAAAATTGCGCGAAAGTTCAAGCTCAGCGACTTGAAACTCCGAGTACCATCAATCCCCATCGCGACGATCCCGCTCGTCAAGTACAACGGGCAGGCTACCAAGGAAGAGATAAAGGCGTATCAGGAACGAGTTGGATCCTTGATGTATATCGCGGCCATGACCAGACCCGATATAGCACGAGCAGCAGCCCAGCTCGCGAGGTTCCTGACAAACCCATCGCCTGAACACCTTGAAGCCGCAAACCAATGCATCCGATACCTATACTCAACGAGATTCCTTGCAATCATGTACGACGGGATGCATCAGGAGAGGTACTTGTGATCGCAAGCGACGCGTCATTTGGAGATGATATCGAGACCCGTCGTTCATCGCAGGGATATGTGATGATGTTGTTCAACGGACCGGTCATATGGAAAGCTGGACTCAAGACACAGTCACGACTTCAACCACCGAAGCAGAAATTCTCAGCCTAGAGAGAACAACCAAGGAGAGTTACGCCCTGGACCGACTATTAGGATATCTCTCTTGATCTCGGGCCTCTGAAGATTTACTGCGACAACCTTCAGTCGATCCGACTAGTGGTTGAGGAGAACCAGAGAATCACGACCAAGTTGCGGCACGTTGACATACAGAACATGTGGCTAAAACAGGAATTCAAGAAGGGTAGGTTCCTAGTGGAATACTTGAAGACTGATCAGATGCCAGCAGACGGATTGACCAAAGCGCTATCGAGAGCGAAATTCGAGCACTTCAGATCGATGCTGAATCTGACAGATATCAAGAGGAAGCAAATTTGGAAGTGGGATGTCGATGACCTTCTAGGTCAGGCTGGTTGTGATAGCTTTAGCAGCGTTGACTTGATCACTCAACGCTGGGGTGTGTCGCATATCAAGCCTGCCTAGGATGATTATTCATGAAGTGGCGATGTTACTCGCAACGCCGCTGTTGCCTGCTAGGCAACCACTACCGGTACTGCGTAATCACGCGACGGACCTTTCATTTGCGTATAAAGAGCTGCACAACTCCGTGCGTTCGTTCATTCACTTCTTGTTCTTTAGATAATTCTCATCAATTGCCTGATGCCATCTCTGACCCGTGTGGAGCCAAATGTCTGACAAGCTTCCGTTCGCTTGACTATGGCAAACCTATTTCGGCGTATATCTCAACATCAACCGACTTCAAAGTCGCGCTTGCATACGCCAAGCATCGTAGTACACAGAGCAAGGGCACTCATGGATATGTCTATCACATACAAGCAACGCCGAATGTGATTCCTCTGTCCGGAAGCATGGACCTACTGTCGGACGCCAAAGCGTTGTCCGAGTATGACGCGTTGGGCGGGATACACTGGGACCAAATCATTGGCTGGAATGCAATACCCCTGGACTCCGCGCCCGAACAATTCGCAGAATATGAGGCCAATCCAGAAAAGGACCTCATCGCCAATACGGAATATGACCACAAATACGACCAGTATTCTGCTAGTGGCCCTCAGCCACAGCTTGATGAGAAAAATTAAGATCCAGCCGGAGGAAAAACGGCATATCAGTATGCCATAGACTTCATGAACAGCGTGGGGGATGCTGTGGGGTGGAAAGGGAGCTTTCCCTTATTTACGGCTCCGGATCATGCAGAGAAAACAGCTTTGATAGAGGCAAAAGCCAAGGAAGCCGCTGAGACAGCTCAGCAAGCCAGCAATGCCGCCAATGATGCCGAACGGGCAGCTACTTCGGTCGACGGTGAGACAGATCATCAAGCCGCCTTTGCTGATGCAGAAAGGGCCGTTAAAGCAGCCAGAGGGGCAAAAGACCTTGCCAAAAGGTAGCCAGCCTATGCCAAGACTATTTTGCTCTTCGTACGGATGTTTATGCCTTGAGGAACGAAAGGCCTTCTAACGTGCCCGCAGACCCCGCCCTCTCCCCAAAAGTTCTCCGCCCTTGATTGGTCCCTTGTGATTGGTCCCTCCTTGCCTCCCTCCTCGTTGGTCGCTGCCCTTCCCCCGGCTTCTGTTGCCTTTTCGCGTGCCTTATCCCACCACTAGGCGCCTCCCACCCTGTCTGCCGCCTGCCGACTCTTCCCGCCTGCCGAACTCTTCATCGCGTCACCTAGCGCGGCCGCCTTGACTCTTCAGCATCACCGTCCAGCCAGCGCAACGCCTCCTCAACGGTCCTCTCGCTCAGTACCTCGAGCCTGGCCTGTGCGGCAGTCATCTCCTCGGGGACCCGGTTGCCCACCAAGTCTCTGTCCCGCACCTTGGACACGAGCATGATGCCGTCTAGAGTTCGGCAGCGCGATAGCTGCACGTACAGGCCGTACGGGTCGCACTGCGAGGGCACCACCGTTCCATCCATCTTCGTCGTCCGTGTCCTCGCAGCTCGAGGGCCACGCGCTCCAGCGTTTTGCCCTGCACCTTGTAGTCCGTGCACGCGAACGCTGCTGCGCACGGCAAACCCTTTCGGCTGACGTCGTTGCGTTGCCACGGCCTTTTTCGCTGGCACTGTATCTTAACGGTCATGGGTGTCAACAAGATCGTGCCCGGCGGCATCCCGACGAAGTGGAGATATCTCGTCGTCTCCGATTCGAGAATGATCCCCGCCGGCGGCCCGAAGTGGATCGTCATATCGGCCGAGATCCGATGCCCCGGGTACGCCTTGTCGACAATGACCTCCACCGCCGAGTAGCTCGCGCCGTTCACTAGCTTCAGCCCCTGGTGGGTGTTGTGGTTCACGACGATGGGCATCCCGGCCACGAACATGAAGACGGCCGGCACCGGGATCGCGCTATCGTCGCCCTGGTTGAGTATCATGATCGCCTCTTCCTCCGTCGGCAGCTCCTCCTTCCACTTGTGCTCGGAGATGAAAATGCGCATCGTCGACCGCTGCTGGACCCGGAACGCCAGGCTCGCCTCCATGTTCAGGTTCCACCGATTCCTATTGAGCGGCGTCACCACGGTGATGCCCGTCTCCCAAGGGATCCGCCTTCCTCCCGGTAGCACCTTGAGTTGAGGAGGTTTAGATCCGTCCGATCCTGCACGCCTAGACGGATCCGCTTCAGCAGCCTCTGCAGCTCCGGGTCGCCGGCGGCGCGCATCTGCTCGTCCAGCATGACGACCGTCGTGAACCTCTTCCACAGTGCGTGCGCTTTGTCGTGCTGGTGACGCTGCTCGGCCTTGAACGAGTTGTCTACGTCCCACGAGATGGCCGCGCTAGGCAGGACGATCGACCTCGATGGACCGGCCGGAACTGCTGAAAATCTCCGCAGAAGAGGACGATGGGGATCCCCCCGAAATCTTGCCGCGATCCGCGAAGCCGGCGAAGCCGCTCGTTCACGGCGTGCAGCGTCCGCGCCCCGAGCATGCTCACCTCGTCGATGACGAGCACATCCTTCTCCTGCCAATCCATTCGAGACTGGCCGTGGATGAACCGCTCCGCCTGTTTCGGCAGCCGCACCCCGTCAAGGTCTTTGACCATGTTCGCGCCCCCCGCCCCTTGGTCTTTAGTGAACCCGCAGGCGGAGTGGATCGTGATGCCGTTGATCCGCGCCGCCGCAGTCCCCGACGTCGCCGTGATCAGCAGACGATTCGAAAGGCTCTTTTACTGAACAGCTCGACGAGTGCCTCGATGATTCGCGACTTGCCGGTACCGCCCTCGCCACCGACGAACTGGCGCAGCTGGCAGGCATCGCCCCGTCGGTCTGCTGCATCAAATCGAGCTGGCGGCATATTATCAGAAAAGCGATGGACTGCCTCTTGTTCAGCGTCAGCCGTGTTGCCAACACCTTGCCCGCCGCGAGGAAGGAGGTTGATGGGCCAAACTGAACGTCCATTCCCGCCCCTGCGTCGATAGCGGTCTCGTCGGAGTCGGCCATCGTCATTTCGACCTCGTCCTCCCGAAACCGGTCATCACCCTTCGCAACGCTGCGCGGCGATCGCTTTCCCAGGCGGCGGGCGTGCTTTGTATCCCTTGGATCATCCTCTCCTCTCCTTCGAGGCACTTACCTGCTGCGACTTGATAGCCTTGACCTGATCCTGCGGCGGTAGTGCGGCCCCGGAAAATACCCGCCCTGGCATGCTTAACCGCCTCTCCCTCGTTCGATCAGCGCCGTGGCCTCGAGCTCGGCCGTCGAGCGCAGCGCCGATTGCTGAAACCGACAGAGCTGCTGTATCATTGCCATGAGCTCCGGCGACTTGGCCGTCACCTGATTCGCTCCCACTGCACCTCGGACGACGTCGATGAGCCGCGTTGCGTCTCCGATGCTGTTGGGCTGATATGTCGCTGCAGACTCCGCGCCCGCCTCGCCTGCTCCACCCTCCTCGACGTGTGCGACCGTCGGGTCGCCATCGCCGGACGAGGCTGCCCATTGCTTGGCGTCGCGTTTTGCGTCTTCGGCGGATCGTCGAAGCAGCTGCACGTTGTCGACCAGACATGATATTCTCGGGGCCATAGCGTCTCGAGCCCGCGCCCAGATGCTGTTGATCTCACCTGTTCCTTCGCCCAGGAAGGACTCCCACGGCACGAACAGCGCAAGATGCTGCACGGCTGCCCTTCAGGGGTGGGTTAGCTCTCCGATAATGCCCGCTGACAGAGCAGTTGCCATACACACCTCCGGTAGCACGACTCGTCATCGTAGGTGAAGTCCTTGCTCAGGTAGCCGTCGAGGCAGACGGTAGCGTGCTTGCCCGGCCGCCTGAGCACCTGAACCCAGCGTCGTCCCGGCGCCCATCCATCCTCGAAAGACATCTCCCCAAGCCGCCCAGCTCTCGTCGTTGCCGATGCGTTTCAGTCTGACGATCGATATGTAGTCATACAGGCATAGGCCTTTCAGCAGCTCTCCCGGTGCTGGTACGCCTCGACGTGGGAGATTCTCAGGCCTTCTTCTTCGACGACGACCGACTCATCCAAGGTGTCATCCGTAGCCGCAGCGCCACTGGCTTCTCGGAGATGCCGCCATCGCCGAAAGACTTCCCAGTACAGCAGAGAACAGTTCAGGTACGCCCACGCGCTGCTGTCGGTGAACTCGGCCGGATATCCGAGAAGGTGAGCGACGACCTCGACCTGTGATAGCGGACGCTCCGTGAACACGCGGTTCGCCACTCTCATCAGGAACTGTCGCGTCCTGTTCCCTTGACAGGGTCATCGGTGGCAGCGTCTCCGCCACCGTCCCGCCCTCCGTTTGCCGTGCCATCACCTGTTGAGGCGGCCAGGAGCTCGGCCGCGGCCGCCACACGCTTCCACACCGGGTCCTCCACCTTGGTCGCGTAGTTCGTGACATAATAGATGAGGGCCATTGTCTTGCGCTGCGTCGCAATGAAGGAAATATCATGGTTGTGCCGGAGCCCGACAGCAATAGCCTCGTTCCATCGATTGACCATGCTGTGTGTCCTCCGGATCTGCAGCACCCCGTCTGCCGTGAGGGCGGTCTTGTCGACTAACCTCCATGGCGCCTTGAACCGGCAGAGGTCCCTTTCCGCCCTCCTTTGCCCAAGGAATACTTCACACAGGTCGGGCTATGCGTGTGCACCTGCGTCGCGCCGGCACAGAAGTTGGCCTCCTCGATAAACGCGGCCGAGAACTGCGCGGCGTTGTCCAGCAGGGAACCAATACCGCCCGTCACAGATCGCTCCGCTTGCACGGCGCAAAAACTTTCCTGGTCCAGATCCTGCCTTGCACGTCAACCCGGCCCCACTTGGCCATCAGAAGAGTACTTCAGGCTCCCGGTGGCACATCTTAGGTAGGCATTCTTACCTCTGAGAAGACGCTATCGATGTATCGGACGATTCGCTCGCGATACGCCGCCTGATCCTCCCCGTGGATGTCGGCAAGCATCGAGCTGAGATGCGCGTTCCCGTGCAGCCAGAGCAAGCCGTGAACATGAAGCGCCCTCGTTCGTTCGTCTCCACGGCGCCATAGTACTTGCCGATGCGCCCGAATACCGACTCTTCACCGACCTTCACGTAATGATCGAAGAACAGCTTCATCTCGCGGTGGAAGAACACGGCCGAGCTCATGGGATCCGATATCGCCAGCCGTGCCCGCTTATACGCATCCCCAAGGCCTTCTAAGAACTCCTCGGCCGCGTCGGGATCGCGTGTGCGGTATGCCGCCAGTCGCAGCTTCACCGGGTTCGTAATGTCGTTCGGGTTGATGGTGAACCAGATGGCCGGCACGCCATATCCGACGATGAGCGACTGGATTTTCCGCCGCATATTGAGACGGACCTCTCGACATGGGCTGCCGGTGGCCGTAAAGCGAGAGGCTCCTGAGAAGCTCCTTCACGTCACCATCGGTCGTCTTACCCGAGCTCTCCAACTCGACCCTCGCCGCCGCTAGCCTTTCTGTGGTCATCGAACGCACGATGCGCTCTACCTTGCGGAAGTTCTTCCTCCCCACACTCAACATGCTGACCCGGCGGTTCCTCGACCGCACCCCCATGTTGAAGACGAGAAATGCGAAGATGTGGTGCAGTGCAAATCGACCACCATGGCGCCGGAGCACGATCTCGGCCCACGCCTGAAGGTTCAAGCTTCGAGACGATACGGGGTCTCCCGCGGCCGCCTCTGCCTCGACAGCCCTGCCTCGCAAGTTGGCCGTGACCTTCCCGCGTCGACCATGGTCTCTTCAACCAGCCTTGGTCCCCAACGCCAAATGGGAACAGGGTCGGGAACGTCCTGGCAAAGAAGGACGCCTCAAAGGAATCGGTAAACTCACCCCCGCGAAACCCGGATGTATGGCTCACAACCACCGTCGCCACGCCCCGAACCCCGGCTAGGGACCCGACCCACGCTCTCGGCCCGCACGGCCGTCGTCGGCACCTTCACCAACAGCGTCACAGGCAAACTGCAGCTTCTCCACGTCCGCGACGTCTGGCGGTCCGTCGAGCGCGAACATGCCAGAAGACGTCACCTCGTTGATCGCTGGAACGTTCTGGTCGGGGCAGGCGTCACTTCCATCGCGAACCGCGCCTTCTCCGTTGGGCCCGTGACCTTCACCCTGGCCGCCGGCTTCTTGTCCTTGGTTGAGCAGGGCGAAGAGCTCCTCGATCTCCACCGGCCCTCCTCGTCCACGGCGCGTTCCGTGGGCGGCACAACGTGCGCCGTCCGCGCTTTCTCCCACCCAGACGGCTCGTTCCGCTCCATACGATCGCACACCGACGACGGTACCCCGTGTATCGAGTCTCCCCAGCTCTCCATCTCCGCCGCGTCGATCTCGATCTCGGCGTAGTGGGGGTTGTTCCGCTTCAGCCAGACAAGGGCCCTCTCGACCACCCGCCGCCTCACCGACAAGAGACTCGACAGGTCGCTCGGTGCCGGCTTCTCCGCGCCCTGCCACGAGATGTGGATCTCGTCCAGTGCTTGCAAAAGGGGGTGCGGGAGCACTTTGGTGGCCAGCTCCTGCACATTGTTCGGAAACACTGTGATGTGGCCCCTGACATGCCTCGGATACTTCACGCTCTGTCTCTGCCCGCCCGGAATGCTATATCTCGTGACAAACCCGTAACATGAGTTCAGCGAGATGAGCTTCTCTTCGACCGGCGTCAGTCCCTTGAGCTCATCGGGAACATGTGCTCGCAGCCAAGGCGACTGTGAAGGTGGATCGCCGGCGACAGGCTCCTGCGCGCCAGGCATCGGCCACACTCGGCGCACACCGACACGGACTCGCCCTCAGGAAAGCAACTCCGGCATGAAAATGGTGAGCGGCCGCCCTTTGGTACGCAACTTGACAGCCAATGATCCCATGTAATCCCCTCAACTCTCCTCTCGTACACTTGCGGTAGCACACCATGCAGGTCCGTATCGGCAACGTGCTCGCATCGTGGAACGCCTGATAGAAGTCTCGCACCGTCGACACCTTCCTCTCGAGCGGTATTGGCGTGCACCACGTCTGATCGTTAGACAATCTCTCCTTCAAGGCAAAGTCTTCCTCCAAAAAGCGCAGCACACTCGCCAGGTCTTCGGCCTGCAGCTCCCGTCTCCTATGCCTTCCGATTCCACTTCGGACCTGTTTTATCGGGCGCCCATCCCGGCTAGGAAGACGGGCTCTCTTCTCCCGCCTCCGGGACTGCCTCTGTCCGCGCAGCGAGCCGTCCGCTGCCTCTGCTGCGCCATCGTCCACACCCACCTGTGCCCTTGGCCGCCGAACCGGTCCCCGACGGAGCTTGGGCAAACCCCATGCAATCGATGCTGCAAATTGCGCCGTTCGTCTTAGGTCTTGGAAAGTCGTATCCTTGGGCTGGATAGGTCGGAGCGTCGGTCCCTTTTCGAACGAACATCCGGGACACCGCCGGTCGCCGCCTTATCTCCCTGCCCGTCACCTTCAGGACCCTCTCCTGGGGCAAAACGGCCGATGAAGGGCGGACTGTCAGAGCCCACTGCCCCTGGTCTCCACGTTCTGTAGGCAACACGAACCTCGGAAGCGGACTCGGTGACTGACGTTGCGCGGAATTTCCGCTGCTGACCAAATTACGGGACTTCCGTGCTCTGCTTGACCGCAAACCGCCTCGCGGCGGTCTTCTCGGCAGTGACTTTGCGATCGCCCCTGCATGCTTTCTCCATGCGGTTTCTTCGACCGCAGACTGCTTAGGCTGAATCAGCCGGAACGTTAATGCTTCATTCGCCACTGATCTGTATCTCCCGAACCGCCCCAACCTTGTCTCCCGTGCTCCGTGCCCTTCTCGGAGTTGCCCTGTATCATCTCCGCACCCCGAAACAGGCACTCCCCGTTCCTACCCTCTTCTCCATCCTCGACTGACAACGAACAGGCTCCACGGTGAGCGGCCGCCTCGCCTAGCTTCCCTGCAGGACTGTCCGCCATGCTACTGCCTCCTCGACGTCGACTAGCGTGGATTGGCAACAGGCTAGAAAGTTTTGGCTCGGAGCACTTCCACTTGGATAATCTCGCTTCTTGGCGTACACTATTTCTTTCCGAGTGGGAAGCTTCCTAACGATCACTACTCTCATGGCCGTGGCATTTCTTCCCTTATAATGCTTGCCTATGGTACCGAAGCGATGCAATACTACTACCCCTTTGTAATCCCCCATTTACCCTCCCTATGTGCGTCCACCGTCCCGACCCTCGGCTGGTCTCCACGTGCGACCTGCTACCCCAGCTTTGCCAAAGGCGGCCCTTCCATCGCCGTGCTCTCTTTTGCGCACTCCAGCGAATCCTGGCTACTGCCGACCTCCGGCACATGGGGTGGCCGCGCCAACCGCCCGCCGCACACTTCCAACCATACTCTCCGGCCCTTCCAACGCCTTCCCACCCACCTTGCGCATCAGTTGCTCCATCAATATCTGCCACTCCACCTCGTCGAGCAACAGCCAAAAGGCTGCCGGCGATAACATGTCCACGGTGTCCCTCGTGCAACCGGACTACCCGGCTAGGTTTGCTCCCTCGCCACCACCAACGTCGCATCAACGGCCTTCATGCTAAAGCGACAGCCAGGATCCCCCTGCCTGTCCTCTTGTAGTCGCTAGCCACCGGAGTCTCGACTTGCAAACCCTCTTGGAGAGTTCTCGTGACCAACTCGCATCCTCCTCCTCAGCTCGTCCCCTATATCCGACTTCACCGTGTCCCAATAGTGGACTCGACACGGTCGGCACCCGCCTCGCTCAGCCGCACGCAATGCCCATCCAACTACCGACGACCGTCAAAAGGGACCCTGCAATACTACCATAACCTCTTTCTTTCCTTCACTCTCATTCGTTATTGTCGCCTTTGCTATCTACTCCATGCAACGATGACACCGAAGGGTACTGCTGGACTTTCTTTCTCCGCAGACTTACCCACACTAACCTTACTGTTCGCCGACCTCCAACTTCTCGCGACATAGCCATCACCCCTACTCAACTTCCAACCCCGGCTCCTACTTCACTCACGACCATAGAACCAGATGGTCGAGACTGTTCAAGAACCTCGCCAGCTCATTCCCGCATACCCCCGCTTCTGATCTATCATCTAGGTAGCATTCTCTGACTCTTAAGTCTCCCCGACCCTAGCCGCGAGCCCTCTTTCGAGCAGCAAGAAAACCTGCTTTATAGGATGCCCACCTCCACTCTGCGTAACCCCTCATTTACACTTCCACGGTGACTACATCTGCCATGTTCTCACGATGTCGGCCTCCCAGCTCAACGTCGATACCTCGTCCTCCCCGCGGCAACCTCTTGACAGCCAGAAAATGCTGGCGCCGACATGTCCATGATGGCCTTTGTCCAGCCCGGCTGCCCGGCTAGGTTCGCCTACCAGAATGAGCATCGTGTCAAAGGACTCAACGCAGAAACCCTAGCGAGGTCTTCCTTCCCACGCCCTCATGGCTGTCGACTCCGGGTATGCAGCAATCCGGTCAGATACTGGCAATCCATCGACCTGCATCTTCTTCAGCCTTAATATTTCCATATACAACCAACAGATAATCTCCTCGGAATGGACCGAGCAATGGTTCTTCATGGTCGGCCGTGTTCATCCCTTTGCCCTGACGTGGGAAATCGAGCGACGTGATGGCTTGAGTCGGACGATGATAACATCACAGAATACACCGTCCCCGCGCTTATAGTCCGCGATCACAGCTACCAACCGTGAGTCTATGCTCCAAATCTCTCTGTCGCCACTGCCCTCCCTGACGATATCCATAGAATTGTCACTCGCACCCTCAGCTCGGTGGATACTTTCCCAACGATACAACCCATTGTCTCCTTCATGGGACCTGTCATCGGCTCCGGCCGCGACCTCCTGCATGGAAACTCGGCTGCGGCCCTTGACGACACCCAGCTGAGCTGCTGCGGCTTTGTCCAGCTCTCCACCTTTATTTGTCCTGGGATTCCCGGCAAAACCCCTTCAAGGGCTTTCACCCTTCCAAGTTTTCGTCATCTTCCCATTCACGCTAATCCTTGGACCTCCCTATGCAAGAAGATGACCGAGAGGCGCGACAGCCAGTTCCAGTCGAACGCTCTCTTCACCTGTACGGGCAAAATCGCCGGCTTACTGGATCACCAGATCATGAAACATGCCCCGGCTTTCGACCAAGACTATATCTTCATCGTCGTCCCCGACACGTGGACTTTCCACGACAAGGCCATGTCCGACCAGGCTTCTGCAACACAACTACTGCCGACGACACCCAAGAGCGCGGTCGGCAATCCTCGGACTATAGCGTTGCGTTGGCCAGGTTTACCTCTACGAAGAAACCCAAGGCCGCCCAAAGCCCCGCCTCCCCACGCCGCATGCTTCTGGCCCAGTCGATCCTTATGCTGGCATCAAGTCGGTCAATGCCCGATCCCTACCAAACCCCAACCAAGAGACCGCGACTTTCTCCCGAAACTTCCACCATAATCACCGACTGTGACGGTCAAGACTCCCCCAAATCCGATACCTCCTCCTTTCTGTCCCCGGAAGACCCCGCAGAGTCAGAGACGGACACCGAACAGGTCAATCACCAAGACACATCCGCCTCTGGCTCTATCAGACCTCCCGCGTCGATATCTTCCCGACCACTGCGCGCCCGACGTCCGCCCAAGAATATTCTCTAAACTTTAAAGCTTCAAACGAAACAATACAACATGACAACATGTCTCATCATCCTCAAAATCAACTGCCAAAGGCTCGAATAGCACATTCTCTTCTCTTCTTGTTCTCCTTTTCATGAAGACGATCAAGTCAAAACTTCCCCAATATACTCCTTATTCTGTTTATACCTACGACTTATACCGGTAGCACATGTAAATTTTCCGAGCCTTCCACTCGCCCAGACATGCATTACCCACTCACATCTCTCTTCAACCCTGCCGTCTCTCCACGCCCTTTGAGTTTGCGCCTTTTAAACAAAATCTCCCTCCAGCGGCCTAGCCTGCCTCCCCGACGCTCTGTCTCGGTTTCACTCACGATAATGCTCTACGTCTCTCGCCGTGTCTCGTATCTCGACCTCACTCTTCTTCCTGTCTCCTATCTACTGTCGCCAACTCTCTCTCTCTCTTCTGTAGCCAACTCTTCTCCGGTTCTCTTGTCGCCAAATTTCGTTCCGAAAGGCTTCTTTGCGCGAGCCGCGGCTGGCGAGCCTTCCTCTCGTACTCAGTCAGAAAGCAAGGCATAAAACCTCCTCTGATTGGCTAATTGGCCTGGCCCGTGCTCAACTCGTGCGCGGATTGGTCGACTGATAACGTCACCAAAGGAAGGCCCGCAAAACTACCCTGAGCGTTGACAAGGAAACTAGCTTGCTTGGCAAAGTCTTCAGGAGTTTTCAGTTCTTCCTTTCTTCCATGCGGTCAATTTGTTGCGTTGCTATGCACGATTTTGACTGAATAGCCCCCGTGCCCCATACTCCTTACACTAAACTACATGGCGGCTGCTCCCCTTTTCTGTCGAACCTGTCAAACCACATCAGTTTGTTAACGGTATCTAGGCTCACACATGACCTCCGGCTGCCGGCCTACCTCTCAAGATTCCCTGGCTACCCTGTCCGGGAAGCAGTGCAGTTTCCTCCTGATCATTCAGACCTGATCTAATTACCTGAAAGACAGCCTCCCCATCGAGATCTATCACGGTATTACACGTAGGACGTCGCAGAGCCTCCCTGCCCGAGCGAAATCGAGCAGTCTAGGTGTTTATGGTGTGGATACATATACAGCCAGATGGAGGACGATATACCCCAGGCGGTTCGGAACTGCCATACCTGCAAGCAATACCTGCCCGAAGTCGAATTTCGAAGCGTCAAGGACCCTACGAAGTTTACAAGAGACTGTGCTAGCTGTAAGGCACGCCGAAAGGAACGGGTAACCGAATCTCGAGCCGCCGTTGCCGCAATGCGGAATATCGCCTTGAGGCTATCGCCACGCAGAACCAGGAAGAGGACGGATTCGCTAGCTAACCTGACGCCTCCAAAGCGGACTGCGCCAACGCCTGCGTCTGTGAACGGCCCACAACCTCATGTCATGCCTGCTTTATTCCGTGGCCAGGCGCCTGCACTGGGACTGCCTATACCTCCGCTGGGGCCATCTACCCTAAGTGCTGTTGGGGGACCTTCCCTATCCCTCCTACCCATGTCCTGCCAACAGTAGTTCTGGGCACGCCGATTCAAGACACTGCTTCTACGGCACCTGTTGTGCAAGGCACCCTGTACCACAGGAATCGCTTCCTACCACTCCTTCATTATTGCCACAGTGTCATCGCCGCGGCCGTTATACTCGTCAAGGCACACAGCCTCAAGCGCGACAGTTTGGTCAGAGTATTGATCCGCCTTTTACAGGTGACCTTAACTTGCCTGCCCTTAGTGAGGAAGATCAAGCTCTTGTGAGGGAGTTCTATACTGCGCTGAATGACGACAAGATGCATAGTTGCATTCGTTGCCAGGAGCGTTGGTTCGATATGAAGCGAAATAGCTTGAAAATCTGCAGCCGCTGCATTGGTCGAGACAGGAAGAAAACCCCTCACGAGCCCTACTTCTTTAGCGCTGCGAACAACCTTGACTTCGGGGAAGTCCCCGGCAATCTACCTGATCTAACAATGGTCGAGGAGATGCTCATTGCTAGGGTTCACGTACACGTGAAGGTCCTGCAGGTACGTGGCGCTCAATATAAATATCGCGGTCACGTTGTCCACTTCCTTCGCAATGTTGGCAGGCTATTTGAAGAGCTCCCAGTCCTACCTGAAGAGCTAGATATCGTCCTCCTGCGGCCTACTAATATGGAGGGCGACCCTCGCTTCCGGCAACAGTTTGCTCGCGATTTCGGGTACGCCGCCCATGCCTGTTGGCCTGGCTGCATTACCTACAACGCCACCACCCGGGCTATCGCGATATCGCCGTGAGTCAGGATCGCCTGCACCGGCTTCCTCTTGATGGCAACATAGTTGCTTCCATTGCCAGCCAAGTGGCTGACATGCCTGACGGCGAGGTCCCCCAAGGGCCCGTTGAGGAGGCTGTGGAAGAGGATCCTAGCGACGCCGACGCATCAGCGATCCCGAATTTGCAAGTTTCCGATACCGAATTGAACGCTCTGCAGTCCCGATTTCTTGATGGTGCCCTAACCTGAGCGCATGACTGATCTGGAGTATATGCCGCGTAGCGCGCAAACTCTCCACCGGATGCCGCTGCCTTCCATTCGCAGGGCCCCTATCGACGAATTCAACCGTTCCCAGCCGCTGCTAACGCTCGCGTTCCTACCCTCTACCCTGACGGCAAGGCCGACTTCGTGGAGCCTCGCCTACGGAGCATCACGTACCAGGACTACCTTGGCCATGCGATGAGATGGCATGACGGACGTTTTGCCCGCCATAAGACGTGGCCTTTCGTCGCCCTCAACACGCTGTTACGTGCGCAGGTCCGAAAGCGAAGTGACTACTTCGTCAAGCAACGCGACAGCCGCCGTCAACCCTTACACGCGCTGACCTAGAGGAAGCGATGGCTGAGCCTGACGAGCCAGAGGCTCAGGACCTGATCCAGTCGATCACGCGCCAAGCCGCGGTAATCAGGGGCACCCGGCCGTATTGGTATAAGCAAAGAAAGGAATTGGAAGCATATGCCTACAATCTGGGCAGACCTGGCCTTTTCGTTACTGCAAGTGCGGCCGATTACCACTGGGAGTCCCTATATCGTCACATGCCTCGATTCCAAGAGTGGAAAGCAGCTCCTGAGGCGGCGCGCATGGTCCTGTCCCGGCAACTACTGCGAGACAACGCCCACATCGCCGCTTACCACTTCCATAAGCGTTATACGCTGTTTAGGACTACTGTCCTGAAGCAGAAGTTCAACCTAACGGACTTTTGGGGCCGTTACGAGTGGCAGGGCAGGGGTTCCAGTCACCACCACGGCCTATATTGGCTAAGTGGCCACCCAGACTTAGATCCTGACAACGATCAGTCCGGAGCAATTCGCCCGCATCTGGGGATATCACGTATCTGCTGTCAACCCAGAGCCTCAGCGAATACAGGCGCCTGGGGAAGGGAATCCCCTGATCGGCAATCTATTGGAGCAGCCCCTTACGGTTCAGTTCCTATCAATGGTGGTCAACCGCGTGCAACGCCACCGCTGCAACAACTACTGTATGCAGCTCAATAAGCATACCAAGCAGGTGGAGTGCCGCTTTGGATTTCCTCACGGACAGCGCCTGCTAGCCTCCCTTGACAAGGTTCCTCATTCTAAGCACTGGAACTTCAGGGCGAGAGGAACGATGGCCAGATTAACCACTACAACCGCTTGCTTACCGTTGCGTGGCTAGCCAATACAGATGTTTCGCCCTGCACGAGCCTCCAGCAGGTAATCGATTACGCGGCCAAATACTGCTCCAAGTCGGAAAAGAAGAGCGAGTCTTTTGCCCAGATTGGGAAGGCTTTGATGTCCCGGGTCAAGGACCACAACCCCCTGATTTCCTTCACGTCAAAGCTCCTTAATCAGCTGGTTGCTGAGCGGGATTACTCGAAGCAGGAGGTCAGCCACTTGCTCCTCGGCCTGCCGTTACAGGAAGGCTCACGAACCTGCCTGTACGTTGACTGTCGTAATCCTGACAGGCATTCCCGCTCCCTCCGTATTGATGGCGATGAGGTTGACGAGGCCCCCAACGTTTTCGAAAAGTACTGTCAACGCCCGGAAGCCCTAGCGGACCTAAACTACGTCTCCTTCCTGAAGTGCTGGAATTTCCGCCCTAGGGACCCTTCCAAGTGGAAGCAATGGCAGCCAGGCAACGTTAACGGTAGGCCTCGTGTGCTGGTTTACTTTCCTCGCTATCAGGCTGCTCCAGAAGGCCAACAGTGGCTAGATTACTGCCGTGCAAAGCTAACATTAAACCACCCACATCGGCGGGTTGATGATCTCCTCACATTTGATGGCCAGCTTTTGGTTCTCACGCTGAGGCCTTCTCCTATTGTTGGCAGCACCACAGTCATGGTGATGACCATTACGGTCGGCAAAAGAGGCTCGATTACAGCCTCAAGATGATCAATACGAGGCTCTGCCTGTGGAGGAAGAATTTGATGACGAAGACTGGATTCGCCTCGCCGCCTTTTACCTGACAACCCCTTACCCAGGAGGATCTTGACCTACTTGGCCGCCGCGATATCGACGTCAATTACGACTGGACACGGCATGTGGGTACTTATCCGGAACTTCGAGACGGCTACTGGAAAGACCTTATCGCTAGCCACCCCATGGCCAACGATGTCGAGGTCCTTGGCCCTCACTGGCGTAATACGCTGAACCCACAACAACGGCTCGTGTACGACACATTCATGGGTCACTTCCAGGCGCAAATCCTACTCAAATCCTTCTCCACGTTGATGGCGGTGGTGGCACAGGCAAGTCATTCCTTATCAAGGTGCTTTCTTCCCATCTTCAAGCAGCCGCCCTACCGAATTCTAGCCCTATTTGCCGCGTGGCGCCAACAGGCGTTGCGAGTAACCAGATACAAGGCAGCACCATTCATTCGTTGCTACGCCTCCCAGTAGGTGGTACTTTTACCGACCTTCCCCCAGCCGACGCAGCCGCCCTTCAGTCCCGCCTACGGCACGTCAAATACCTCGTTATCGATGAAAAGAGCATGCTAGGGCTTGAGCAGCTCGCGCGGATCGATTCCCGTCTGCGGCAGGCCTTTCCACAGCGTAGCCTCGAGTTCTTCGGTGGTGTGAGCGTCTTGCTTGTGGGCGATTTCTTCCAGTTACCACCAGTCCGACAGAAGCCCTGTATTCGACTAGCACCAGCCTGTCTTCGTTGGAAAGGAGAGGGCAGGTGGCCTACCGGCTATTTGACCGCACCGTCTTCCTGACCACGGTACAGCGCCAGGTTGGTGATGACCAGGCCCAGTTCCGTCAGGCGTTACAGGAACTGCGTGAAGTCAAGTTATCTATACCATCCTGGAACCTCCTTAGCAATCGGGTACAGGCCAGGTTGACGCAGAGCGAGGTTGACGGCTTCAGGACCGCTTTGCGAGTGTATTCTACAAAGGCCCGGGTCAACCAATACAACCACGAGCATATGGTGCACCTCAACGCCCCGGCAATACAGGTCGAGGCAAAGAATCAAGGCAACGGCGCGGGACAGGCATCAAGCGACAGTGCTGGCAACCTATCTAACAAGTTCCCTGTTGCTAAGGGCACCAGGGTGATGCTCACGACTAATCTGTGGCAGCCAGCTGGCTAGTTAACGGTGCTCAGGGTACTGTATACGATATCGCCTGGAACGCAGGCGCCGACCCGTTGGAAGACCCCCCAGCCGTTATTATGGTGGACTTTGATATCTACGACGGACCGCCGTATCTAACAACTAACGAGGGCAGGAAAATCTCACCCATCCTCCCAGTCAGGCGAGACTTCCTTGTGGGCAACGAGACCTGCGCTCGCACGCAGTTTCCCCTGATGGTGGCGTTTGCTATCACTGTTCACAAATGCCAGAGCCTAACGAAGGATCAAATAGTTACTGATCTCGCTACACGCGACTTCCAGGCCGGCATTAGCTATGTTGCTGTCTCACGGGTTACGTCGCTGCAAGGCTTACTCCTTGAGGTGCCTTTCGATCGTCAGAGCCTCTATAACCACACGCCGACGGAAGGTTTACACGCCTGCGTTTCCTACGTACCGCGTTCACGACTAACTATAAGGCAGGGATGAAGATGCGCCTCGCTGACCAACAACGGCGTCAGGGTCAACAGCTGACCGACCCACCATATCCACCACGCTACCTTGACTAAACGGCATGTTCCTCTAAGCTGCGGGGAAAGGGGAGGTTCGATATATAGTATATAGTTATAGTTAGGTTGGGCCTGTTGGGAAGCAGCAGAGAGACTCCCTAACTATCAGTCAATTCCCTCAGTGCAGGTTTGAAGCGGTTTGAACAGCTGGTGTGCCCGCGGCAGGCGAATGGGGGGTTCTAGGGGGTCTCCCCCTAGGAAAGTGAATTGCAGGTTACGATATTTACCCTTCGGGCTGGATATTCAGCCGTTAAGCCCCTTGCCTTGGCAACTTAACGGGTGTTCGAAGTATTTTAATTTGATACGGTTGAGCACCAATCGGTATGACGTTGCAAGAAAAACGAATCGCTACCAACAGCGGCGACGGCTGTATTGGATCCTTGCCTCCTTGCAAGCGTCGTAGACTTGCATCTCAGGCTTGGCGTCGGCCTCCTTTCGATCCTGATGTAACGGGCAAGCCGCTTTAACGGCGGCTGCGCCGCCTAGCTTCTAGAACCTTCCATTGGCTCGAAGCTATAAAATGCTATTGTGCTCTCATGTAGTAGATTCTCTTTCTTTCTTTCTTTCTTCTCTATCTTGATAGTAAACAGCATAGGGACTAGTTAGTTGTATCAACTCACTAGAGGCCTTTCACATACTATCAAGATCACTGAAGACATTGAAGACACTGAAGACACCGAAGACACTGAAGACACCGAAGACACCGAAGACACTGAAGACACCGAAGACACTGAAGACACCAAACTGAGTCCCGTCGAACTATTAGCGTTCAGCGAAGTCGCGATGGCCGAAGATAACAACAACATGCAGCCGGACGTCCTCAGCGCCCTGGTTGCCGAGATACGAAGTCTGAGAGAAGAGAGTTCCCGAAGAAACACCCAGTTTGAAGAACGTTTTATTGCCCTGGAACTCCAACAACACCAGCAAGCCCGTTCGTCTGAACTCCTAGAGCCAACGCCATCTGTCACCCCGGCTGTCCCCATTGAGGACACCCGTGTGGTCGCCACTCACAACCCTCACCCAACCAAGCGCCCCAAATTACGAGACATACCGAAATTCGGCGGCGACAAGGCCCAGTGGCGAAGCTGGAAACTAGAAACCGAGGGAAAGCTACGAGTCGACAAAGAAGCCCTTGGAGATACAGAAGGCCACTTTATGTACATCTTCATGAGCCTAGAAGGCAAGGCTAAAGACAACGTGACCACATTTGTCGAGATGCAAACCGAGAAGAAAACGTTCAATGTTGCTGAACTACTCAACCGCCTCGAATTGCTGTACGGGGAGAGGGATCGCAAGCAGAGAGCTACACGCAACCTGCATTCGATTAAGCAAGGAGAGAATGAACCGTTCACGTCCTTTTACCCCCGCTTTGAGAGGGAGATCGCCAACGCCAACGCCGAGTATTGGCCAGATGACAGCAAGATTTCCTACCTCCAGGAGGCACTAAACGATAAAATGAAAGCAGCCCTCATAGGCTCTGACCCTCTGCCATCAGCAGCTATGTTGGGCTGGCGAGGAGGTGCGATTCGCTGAGCAGCCAGATGGAATTGTTGGGTCAGTGGAAAAGGCCTCGAGGCAACACAAAGAGTTCGGACAACTATGACAACCACCAGAATCATGGAGGCCAGGCTGCCCAGAAACAGTCTGGCCAGAAAACCGAAGTTAGACGAGAGGATATGATGGAATGGGAACCAACTCTACAAGCATCCGCGAAAGTGAACGCTGCGCGCACCCGCAGTGATAAGAACACATATGGTTACCAATCCAAGCGACCAGAAGACCAAGCGCTGTTGGGCAAGCGTGCCAAGTGGGTCGACCAGGCCGAGATGGACGCCCGTTACCGTGAAGGGCGTTGCCTCCGTTGTGGAAGAGACAACTGCAGAATCGAGCGCTGTCCATTGGCTGCGCCTATCCGACCCGCAAACACGACCCGACGCACTCAGGTCAATGCCGTGACCCCGTCACGACCAGCGGTCACTAAAGCCGAGGTCGCCGAAGACGATACTTCTTCTCATAGCGATGAAGATTCAGACTAGGGACACGCGGCGGCTGTGAGAGAATGGGATGTGAGCGGAAAAGCAAAAATGGACGGAGAACCGTTCATAGCAGACGTCAGGGTGAACGGCACAGACTTCGTGCCATCTCTTGTCGACTATGGCTGCCTCTGCTACGGCGCGGTTAGCAAGCGCACATTTCACTCTCTCCAGTTGCCACATATACGCGTTCAGCCGCGTATCTTGGAGAACGCAGCCGGAGACGGCAAGGAGGTCAAAATCGACAAGATCACGTATGTGTCGATCGACCTCGATGGACATCAGCAGCATCGTGTCTTCATGTACGTCATCGACGATCTGAACTGGGATATGATCCTGGGTAAACGATGGATGGAAGACCAGGATGTTCACATCCATGCGAAGGAAGGATATCTCGAGATCGGGTCCAATGGAGTTCAAGTACGAGACCGACGACGTTACCAGCCTCCCTAGCTAGATGTCTCTAATGTCATGGCCGCAACCTTTTTAGCAGAAGCACGCCGTGACAAACGCAAAGGCGGCATTGGAGTTCACTCGGTCACGATGGCGGATATTGACAAGGCCCTAAGACCGAAACCGAAGACTGACGTAATGGAGAAGCTGCCACCACAGTACCACAAGTGGTCTCGAGCTTTCTCTCAGCAACTGGCCGACCAGCTGCCCCCTCATCGGCCAGGTGTGGACCTGAAGATCGAAGTGCTGAAAGACGAGCATGGCCGAGAGAAGCCCTACCCTGGGGACCGCTTTACAGCATGTCCCGCGAGGAGCTATTGGTACTACGGAAGACTCTCACAGAACTACTCGACAAGGGATTTATTAGAGTCAGCAGCTCGCCAGCCGCGGCACCAGTCCTTATGGTGAAGAAGCCCGGCGGAGGCATCCGCTTCTGCGTGGATTACAGAGGTTTGAACCATATAACGAAGAGGGACCGCTATCCCTTGCCCTTACTGAGCGAGACCTTGCGAACGATAGCCAAGGCAAGGTGGTTCACCAAGGTAGATGTTATAGCAGCGTTCCATAAGATCAGGGTCGCCCCGGCGACGAGGAAAGACAACTTTCAGAACGCGCTATGGATCCTTCGAATGGCTGGTAGTTCCATTCGGCCTGACAGGCGCACCAGCAGCCTTTCAGCGGTACATTAACAGCGCGCTCCAGGATTACCTAGACGATTTTGTGTCAGCATATATCGACGATGTCCTGATCTTCTCCTCTGGAAGCCTGCAAGACCACCGCGACAAGGTCGGCAAGGTCCTCCAACGACTGATGGACGCCGGGCTGCAACTGGATATCAACAAGAGTGAATTCGAAGTCAAGGCTGTGAAATACCTTGGGTTTATCATCGAGGCGGAGTGTGGGATCCGAGTCGACCCTGAGAAGGTTGAGGCTGTGAAGGAATGGGCAACCCGACGAATGTTAAGTCCGTGAGGAGTTTTATTGGATTCGCGAACTTCTACAGGATGTTTATGCCAGAGTTCTCGGTGATAGCGGAGCCGCTAACGCGGCTAACGAAGAAGGACGTGCCATTCCGTTGGGATGAATTGTGCGAAGAAGCCTTCGAGAAGCTCAAGGACCTGTTGATCACGGCCCCGATCCTTGCACACTTCCATCCAGAAAGGGAGACTATCGTGGAAGCAGACGCTTCAGGGTTCGCGTCGGGAGGCGTGCTCTTGCAGAGAGATGATAAGGATGGACTGGTACGACCTGTCGCATACTTCTCGAAGAAACATTCGGCAGCCGAAGCGAACTACGCTATCCATGACAAGGAGCTACTCGCCATTCTCAGATGTTTGGAGCAGTGGGAACCAGAGCTACGGGCAGTAGAGCACTTCAAGATCCTAACGGACCACAAGAACCTGAGGTACTTCTACTCGGAAAGGAGGTTGACAGAGAGACAAGTGCGGTGGTCGGAGTTCCTGTCCAGGTTCCAATTCGAGCTCGAATGGAGGCCGGGCCGCAAGGGCGGATTGCCTGACGCACTCTCTCGACGGGACCAGGATATGCCGGCCAACTACTCCGATGAACGACTAAAGGGACGCATTATGAGGCTATTCCAAAATGATCACCTTAGAAGGGTCCCAATATCGACATTGTCTACCAACAACGAGGGTGCCCAGGAAATCAACTTCGGAAAAGAGATCAGGATATTTGAAGATGAGGAGTTACAGCAGCTGTGGCACGCCGCACGGCAAGAAGACAAGCTTTATCAAGAACTCACGAAGCTGGTAGCAGATGGAGCGAAGAGTTTGCCAACAGAGTTACAGAAGGTTGTCAGCATTTCAGAATGCTCATTAGACAATAGAGGCCTGCTGTGCTTTAGAGAACGCGTCTGGATACCCGGTTCGGAGCCGCTACGTACAAAGATCATCCAGGAAACTCACGACTCTCATATCACCGGACATCCTGGAAGGGACCTCACGTACTCGACTCTGTCGAGACGCTTCTTCTGGCCGGGTGCCGCTAGCGATGTACGTCGGTTTGTGCGCAACTGCGAGGTTTGCGGACGAAACACCATCTGGAGGGATACAAAGAAAGGACTCCTAAAGCCGCTCCCTATTCCGCAACGCATATGGAGCGAAATTACCATTGACTTTATTACTGACCTCCCACCGTCGGGGAAAGATGGCGCGACGAACTGCATGGTGGTCACGGACCGACTCACCAAAGGCGTCGAACTCGAAGGATTGAACGATATTTCCACAGAAGCGGTTGCAAGAAGACTCTTCGAACGACACTACCCTGTCCATGGCATCCCAACGGCTATAACCAGTGATCAGGGTCCCCAGTTTGTCAGTGGTATGTGGAAAAGTTTCTGTCAGATGCTAGGGATCGAGCAGCGGTTGTCGACGGCGTACCATCCACAAACCGACGGTGCAACAGAACGAATGAACCAAGAGGTAGAGAGGATTCTTCGGATATGGACGAATTATCTGCAGGAGAACTGGTTAGACTTGCTTCCAATCGCGATGGCGACTATTAACGAGAGGAAGCAACCTCCACCGGACTGAGTCCGTTCTTCTTCATGCACGGCTACCACAACGAGCCAATCCAGTTAGTTGAGCATCGAAGAACGGAAGACACGACGCAGGGGGAAGCGACAGCGGAGGATTTTATTCAGAGACTACAGGACGCCACGGAGTTTGCGCAAGCAGCGATAGCTATGGCCCAGGAAATACAGCAAGCGCAAGCCAACAAGCACAGGACAGCCGCACCGAGATACGAGCCTGGGGATTGGGTATACCTCAACTTGAGAAATGTCAAAACATCGCGACCCTGCAAGAAGCTCGATTGGCTACATGCCAAATATCAAGTGCTCGCGGAAGTTAGCCCACATGCCTACAGGTTGGATGTGCCTGGGCGCATCCATCCAGTCTTTCACGTCGACCTACTCCGGCCAGTCCCCGGAGACCCATTGCCTTCGCAGAAACTCGATCAAGAGAGTGCCCCACCGGTGCTGGTGGACGGCGAAAGATGTACCTTGTTGAAAGAATTCTGGATGAAAGAATGGAAGGTACGCATAAGAAGGTGCTCGTAAAATGGCATGATTACTCGCAGCCTACGTGGGAACCCCTTACCACTATTCGACACACCGATGCATGGAAGCAATGGAAGAAGCATAAAGGAGTGTCACCTTCTCAAGTCATCTTGCCACAGATTGCCACGATCCCCGGAAGAGGAAACGTTGGAAGGGAGGAGGTAATGTAACGGGCAAGCCGCTTTAACGGCGGCTGCGCCGCCTAGCTTCTAGAACCTTCCATTGGCTCGAAGCTATAAAATGCTATTGTGCTCTCATGTAGTAGATTCTCTTTCTTTCTTTCTTTCTTCTCTATCTTGATAGTAAACAGCATAGGGACTAGTTAGTTGTATCAACTCACTAGAGGCCTTTCACAGCCATGGTCTAGCATGAACCATCTACCTCGAAAGGATTACCACAAGGATTGGAAGCGCGGCCTTTAACACTGAAGTAAAGACTGCTGCCGATCGAATCATCACATTGATGGGCCGCTTTACGACGGGTATCGACCAACTGGCAACGTTGTGGCCACTCCTCACTGTAGGCATTGCTACCGTCGACCCATACCAGCAAAATACCTTGCGTCAGCGGCTGGTTGGAATGGAATGCTTCGGATTAACGGTACGGACGATTTACCTTACGTTGTGGCCTTTGCTTACCGAATGTCTAGTATGTAAGCCGTGTCCTGGAGGCACTACAGTATTCGTGGAGTGATGGGGCAAGTTATGCGGAGCTTGAGCCGATGCTGTCATCTGTCAGAACGGTGGTTCTGCGGCTCGGGCCTAATGAGGAAATAGGTAGGTATGCACGATGGATCAAGGTTTAATGCAGCAGCTTGTGTGCAGCTGCAAAAGAGGTTGTATTGATTGTGATGATCTGTGTTCTTTTTCTTCTTGAGGCCTGTCAAGATCGGAACGCTCATTCACTGTGCTGCCTAACAGGCAGCAAGCAGTTCGTAATGCCATATTAGTGATGGATTCGAACCTTCTAGGTGACGTCGTCATCTATGCTGCCTGGGTGGCAACATCGCCACTCAGCCCAAAATCACAAGTATAAGAAGCCAACTTTTCACCATCACTTAGATAGAGAATTAAGAGTCTTTCGTTGCCCGATTCACAGGGGATCTCCTTCCCGATCGTTGCTCAGTCATCCATACTGTCCGTGCCTCTTGTTGTGTGACAAGGCCTCTAAGGAGGCCTCGTCCCTAAAGGGAAATTGGCTGCCGGATT
Organism: Hirsutella rhossiliensis; assembly: GCF_020360975.1. Taxonomy (NCBI): domain Eukaryota; kingdom Fungi; phylum Ascomycota; class Sordariomycetes; order Hypocreales; family Ophiocordycipitaceae; genus Hirsutella; species Hirsutella rhossiliensis. Next base: position 803,882 of record NW_025408688.1, on the reverse strand, counting down.
TGCCCGGTGTCTGCACGTGATGATGCACGTGATCCGACATGTGTTTCTACCGTCAGTTCCGACATCATCAAACCTTGTTCCTTGAATGCATGGTAACTGTAAATAAAGGCAGCAGGGGGCATTTACAGGCTACAACGGATTGAACTATCAGTATCAGCACACATCGCATGAATCGCCAATACGAGGCAGTTCCCCGACAAGTCTCGTATGAAGACGACCGAGGATGTTGATACTAGCTTGTGGAATCAATGTTTCATGGAGGTGCATCAAGGAACCACCCCCATTCTAAGGCTGGTAAAGATACTCAAATTCAACACTCTTCTACGGCCGGTCGCTTGCTCCTCCGAAATTTCTGAGCACGCTGCCTCTTGTGCCTTTGCCTAGGAGCTTGCCATCTTTGCTCGGGCGATAGAAGCCATGCATCCTTCCTCCCGGTGAAATCATCATGGCTCCTCCGCTCGCGCTGTCTGGTGCATCGTGACGAACCTGGAGGGGAACTCTGGGAGAACCTCAAGGTTATTTGAACAGGCTTGCGAAGAGGCAAGCCGAACTCCAGTTCAATTTGTTCGTCTTGTCCGCTATCGATGGAACCGTTGGCCTCTACTCGATGGCAAGTGTCGGATACGGCGACCTGAAATACAAGTCCAGGAGGACGATTCTCCTTCCCGTCGCTGCAAGAGGAAGAGTCATGAAGATGGCTAGGTGCGAGCACTGGATGTGCCTCTGCTGTAGGTGACTCTGTAATCTCGCCTTGCGCCTGTTCGTCGCGACGGCCTACGCTGTTGTATTGAGTTTCGGTGTCCCAAACCTCCGAGGTTGGCGAGGCAGGACGTAGAATCCTATCGAGGGCACGGATATGACCAGTTTGTCCACAGGCAACCGACTCAGTGTGAAAGGGACTCGCATCTTCCTGAGTCGTCGAGGCAGAGTCAGTCGACATGGTGGGCAAAAGGCCTTCGTTAGATCGTCCGCCGCTCGTTGGCTCTCAGAGAGCTGCAAGAACAAGGAGAGTGATAGGGAAGACAAAGAATAGGTGGGTTGGTGTCTATGTTCCTCTGCTTTCCGCACGAGTGTGGAACGGGTTTCCCGGGTCGAGCTTGTCTGTAACCCCTGATGTGAGCTCCAGCAAATTATCCCGCAGGTCCTCCACAATGCGACCTTGACCACTTCATGCCAACTTTCAGCCGGGTTGGCTCATGCACCTTCCTCCTGTTTCGGGGTTGTGGTCCGCTGTTGCTTGGCTGATGCCTGTGAGCCACCCCTTCGGGGGGACGTCTACCAGTCAGCCTAAGTCTTCAACCATCCCTTGCATCAAATAGTCCATGTATCCCTGACCAGGACACCTCCAGCTTCTGCATCTACGCGTCGATCACATCCCAAATCCACCAGCAGCCAACTTCCAAATAGGCACCGGGACGAATCTCTAGAGTCTAGGGTGACTGGGCGGACCGCCTCTTCCGAACCATGCATGCAGACTGGCCCTTAGCTCCCCTGCAGTGGGAGTCAGGGGGTGAGCGTGACGCAGGATTCTGCCTGTTGATTTCTCTTCCCTCGTCCTGGCATGGGAAGTGCTGGGGGGTGGCGAAGCTCGCAGGGAAGGAAGCCTCGTGACAAGGGAAGGGCTGCCCACGTCGGCATCCACCTCGGAAGAAGAAGGTAGCCTCTGTGAGACCTGCGTCCGCGGCTGCCGAGGTACGGATGTTCTGCAATACTGGTTGGATATGACAGTTATGAAATATTGGCAAACAGGCAGGGGCTCTAAAGCGAGCGGCTCCCAAGACTCGGTCCAGCTAACCAACCGACTCATCACGTTTACTCAGGGGCGAGTATTCCATTTCCCACCAACACGGGACAAATGTGACCCGTAAAATGCAAATCCGACTGTCCTTTGTCCAAGCCCCTGGGAAGACTGCAAGGGCTACGCCATGACCAGCACGCGGCCAAGCAAAGAAGGCGTGAAGCTGCTGTAGCTATCTTACTTGTTCTTTCCCCAAATACTTCCCTTGCCAGAGATCTAACAAGTTTTGTCCATTTCCTCGTTTTTCCTTTTGCCAACCCCCATTCTTTCCCGACACCCAGCATTGGACCGATACTCTACTTACGGGACTATTCACCTGATTTTTATTTTTATTTTGCTTTCCCCCTTCACTGAGCAAGAAGAGTCTATAGACAAGCCTGCAAGCTAAATGACAGCCCCCGCAGTAAGTGACATAAACCTAGGCGATACCATCGACAGGAATAGCCTTTTCTAACACGAGACTCCGTCTCTTTCTCTGCTCTAGCAGAAGAACAGCTTAGTCCGAATTCGAGACAACCAAAGGAGATCGCGCGCCCGACGGAGAGAGTATGTCCAGGAGCTCGAACAGCGACTGAGGGTATGCGAGCTCCAGGGCATCGAGGCTTCGACCGAGATCCAGATAGCTGCGAGGAGAGTAGCTGAGGAGAACAAGCAGCTACGGGAGCTTCTCAACAGGCATGGCTTTAGTGACGACCATGTTGCCCATTTCTTGCAGTCGGGGACTTTCGTGCCACTTGATGCCGACCAAGACCATCCTTCTCGCGCCGGCGACCCTGGGGCCGCCGTCCAGTCGCTGGAACAGCTCCTGGTGCCGCGTCGACTAGCCAATCTAGATCAAGACTTCTCCCTCTCTTCCCTCTATTTGCCGAGACAGTCATGTCGGGATCCCTCCACTACCAGCGGGTCGACGACGAGGTCGTCTATCTTGGAGTCGTCGCAGCTCACGACGTCCTCCTACGGCTATCAACATCACATGGGCATGGCTACCGCAGTCATGGGATTGGGGGTTCAATACAAATGCCCACTGATAACCCCTTTCAGTCGTGTGAGCACCACGCGACAAGGCAGTGTTCATTGTGAGCATCCGTCTCCGTCGATGCTGGACAGTCCCGGCCAACCCATGGCCACAACACAGGCTATGTTTATGGGCGACCGTCCGGCAATGCACTTACAACGCTCTCTACCGACATATACATATTCAGACTCGACGATACCACATTACGTTCCTCCAGGAAGCACCTCCGGCGGTTGATTTCCATGCCTCGGCCAGCGGTGACAGCAGAAATGTACATGTTGATGCTGGGAATTGCCTGTAAATACAAACATTCCCTTCAACGCCGTCACCTGTTCTATGACTGTATTTCATCGAAGCCCAGAGATCAAGGTGGTAGTCATTGGTTCCACAAGCCTGTAGTTGATCAGTAACCGCAAATCCGTTATCGTAGCGAACGTGAGCCGAGTGCGCGTAAGCGAACATGATATGGCGAGGCATTCAAGGGTACAGAGCCCAGATTTGTCTTGCAACCCGCAGTCTCAGTGGTTACGCGAACGTAAGACTCCGACCTTTGCCTGTTGGTTCCGCTGCTGCCTTGAGAGGTCCAGGCCAGCTGCCTGGTCCAGAGGGAAGAGCTACTTTAGGAGCAATAGTCTTTCATGCATTATCCTGTGCAAAGCTTACAAGGTGCCGCAGCCAGCAATCAATTCAGGTCGAGTAGCATCCGGCATGGGGCGCGCATGGTATTCCTGCCTGTTTCCATCAAACATGATTTGGCATACCCATCTCGGCCTGATTCCTCCTCAAGGTGCGTTTTGGCTCTAGTATACTGATAATACTCTAGTCGCCTCGGGCTTCAGCCTTGTGGTGCAAGGTCGAGCACTATAAAGTCCAAAACTTTCCTCGGCCCTGGCTGCGTATTTCCATGGCACCCACGCGGCCACGCCAAGCCCTCCACCGAGCTTGAGTATCCGAACTACGACATATTAGCCGTCTTCTGCGCCGAATTTCGCCGATGGCGGATGAAGCTAGCCCTCGTACTGAGGATGAGCGAGTCTTTGACTTGGCAACATACGCCGAAGCACTCCTCGCCACCGCCCCTGAATATAACTGCAACTTGCCGGACCAGTGTAAAAGCAGTGAACTGAGCAGAGTTCATGCCTTGCACGGGAAGCAGCGAGAAGCCTTCGCATCCGGCGCGGCACAAGTCCAGCAGAGGTCGGCATTCACATATGCAGTAGCGCCATCTAACATGGAGCAACCACATTCCCACCGCGATCGATACTATGTATGTCTGGTGGCGGGCTGCTCACTGTCATACGTTGATGAAAACGACCTGAAATCCCATTCAAAGGTTTGCATTGCATCGCATGGGACACACCGGGGCTTCCAAAGCCTGGCTGATGTTGAGGAGCCAAATCCGTTCCCTAGTGTGGTGTACGAGCCGAGCCCACCGTATGAGAGCAGGGCGACAGATTATGGCAAGATCGGTGAAGAGTCAGTCGTGATTCGTCACTTTCCCAGTACACAGTCCCCCTTGTCGGGAGTGGTGCAAGCGGATAGCCGTGCAGTGCGCGCCTCAGATGCCGCCCACCATGGGCTTGACCGTCAGAGCCGTCACCTCGCAGTCAATACCTGTGATCAACGCTCCCCGCGCCGACAGCCATGGCGATACGAGTCCGAAGGGTGCGACAGTCCGGTCCATAGGCATGGGCGCCATGCTAGGGAAGCCCACAACCGTGCACGTCGACAGCAACAGTGACAACCAGCTCTCTGTGCAACAGGTGGCAGGGCAGGATGAACGACCACAGCCGGGCTGCTTGTTCTTCTCGCAGACATCCAACATCATCCGAAGAGCCGACCGGGCTTGCCAGGCCTGCAGGGCAAGGAAATCCAGATGTAGCAGGACCCAACCATGTGAGCGGTGCGTTGCAGGGGGGAAGACTTGCCAGTATTCGAGCATCCCAAAGAAGGGTTCCGCGGCATCGGCATCATGTGGTGCATACAGATCACACGTAAGCAGAAACTGTCATGATTCGGATTCCTATTATACTAATATCCTCTAGTCGCGATGAAAAGCATACGGAACCTGTGGGGGGAGGGGGGCGCATTAAGGGGTTAGGTCATAAAGCGCTGCCGCAAAGCTATCTGGCCCCAAGCCTGCCCACGGGATTTATCTTCGAAGCAACTCATTACTAGCCACTTACCGCAAGGCAGTGGCATCGGCTGCAAGTGTTATTGTGGGGATAAAGCTGCGGACAGAAATGAAGTCGAAGACACGCGGATGCGACGTGACGATGGGACGATCTTCAATTTCAGCCGGGGTTGCCAAATCGTTAGCCGCGAGATCGTGGAACAAGCAAGGGGCCTCTTCGGAGTTGACCGAGTGGAATATGGTTATTTGTGTAGATAATTCACTTTGAGTACAGTACTGTATCTGCCAGCTGGCTAATTGTGTCCACATAAGTAGCCCGAGTTTTATTCCTCCGAGCCAGGATGGGATTTTGGTAGTTATATTCGGCTCTATAAGTCTATAAGAGTCACATACTGTACGGCAGTGGCGGCGACAACGGCTGCAAGTCGTTAACCTCATCTCCCTGGAATTGTTCGCGGCATCGCTAAGTGAGCCATTTACAAATGAAATCGTCTTCATCAGTCCTTTTTGAGCACGGATAAAAGCAAGTGATTGGCAAAAGAGTCGAAGGTAGGCGTAGGCGGAGCTGGGTTAGCGCGTTGCGGCCAGGATAGTGTCGAAGTTTGTCGCGAAGCACGTCTGAGATCTTGAGCTCGGGGTGGCCATAAGGGGTAACTTATACAGCTAAGGGCCCCGACAGGCTAGACAGAAAGGCAGCCTGCAGAGAGTTCTGAGGCTGCAGAAGGCTATTAGGAGACCGCATTAGGCAGCCACATAGGCTGTAGAGAGACTGCATATACGGGGGAAGCTGAAAGAGCCCTCGGCGACTAGGGAAAGTCAGTATGTAAAGGGGAGGCTGGGGAAAGGAGCCCAGCCTCCTAGATATTGTACCTATACAACTGAAAAGGGGATATCAATAGGGAACCAAGGGATTTAAATAGGGAGCCTAGAAGAGGCTTAGAGGGCATTGCAAGAGGGACAGACACAACGGAATACAACAGAACACACCCATTATTAAAACAATCAATGCCCACTTGCATGCTCTCTTCGTGAGAGTTATGAGCCCGGGAGAAACAGAGTTTCTGTAACTTCCGGTGTGCAGATTGCAACCAGCCTTTCTTCATCCTTGTTGCCTCTCAAATTATACAGTCAGCGAAGATGTCGAAGAACCTAGCATCACGACGAACAATTCTTTCGGAGCCCCAAGATTGGGATCAATGGATAAAAGAGCTTCGATCCCATACGGACTTTTTGATTCATCATCTTCTCTTTGAAGATAACGCGCAGCCATTCACCCTTCCTCGAGAACCCCAATACGCTGATTTCTCGCCTACCACAGCCGACGCAGCTACCTCCCAACCTTCCGCTAACATTCGTTCGGCCACAGCTAGTGCTGTTCCTGCTGCTATTAGTGCTGTTCCTGCGGCTATTAGATATACTGATCTTACAGCTACGCAGCAAAAGGCGTATGGAAATGCGGCTAATGACTACGAGACTCGACGAAAGCGATATCTCTACGAGATAAAACTTATTACAGCAGCTAGATCAGCTATTACGGACTCAGTCAGCAAGGCAAAGCTGACCTCTTTGCGGGAAGGTGACTCTCTTCGTCAGTGGCTAATCAAACTAGAGACTTCGACGGCCCCTACTCCCGGCTTTATAACTGAACGGATCAGGAGGCAATACCACAGTCATATTCAAAGCTACGGGCCAAGAACGAGCCTTTCGGACTGGCTAACAAAATGGGAAGAGATTATGGAGGATGCAGACCTCTATTTTATTACCGAGGCCCTTACAGGCCAGTGGTTGCGTGACCTTGCTAATGTGATTAGGCACCTAAGTGACGGCTACGCAACAGTCTTTCGAGAAGAGGGCCGAAAGCTTGACGAAGAAGCTGTTATTGCGCAATTTAACCACTATAAGGCCCTTCGACCTTATACGACAAGGACCGCACCAGCACCTTCCCTAGCAGCAGCTGCTTCGACACAGTGGACCTACCAACTTGCAGCTAGGAAAGTCCGGGAAATTGCGGAGCAACAGCCAAAACGATCATACGGAGGGATTAAAAGAGGTAACGTACATGATAAGCAGGACTTATCGTGGGGTCGATTTGCGGAGTAATTTCGGGAAATCGTATGCGATTACATATCTACCATCTGATAAGTGCCCGGCGCCGCGCACGCGAATATCTCCACGGCCAGCAGCCCAATCGAGGCCATTCCGGGGCCTGGGGGACTACTCCACTCCGGCGGCGCGTTTGGTCGAGGAGCACTCCGTATAGGCTACTGTCCGTCGAGATATTTGCGTTGCAGCGCCGCGAATGGGTAATGGGGGGGCTAGGCTCGGCTACAGGAACTGCGAGATAGTAATGCACCGATCCTACGGCCCTTTGATCCTCAAAAATATGTCTAGTTACATGGATATAAATATGTATAAAGACTCTACGAGGCGGCTGGCTTACGTCGACGAGGGCGGTCCGCTTTCCCATCCGGGTCCTCCGCCCCGACGGCCCTGACCTCGAGTTGGACCTGGTCCCGGGCCTGGACCTGGGTCATCGGGCACGGGGGTCCCTACCTGTACCCGTATCTGGCCCTGGCCCTGGCCCCGATCCTGGCCCCGCCGTCGGCGCTGTTTGAGCTCGTCGACGAGTCGGTTCAAGCTTCGGCCGGCGCGTAACAGCTCTAGCTCTGCAACGGCCGCCTCCTTGCATTTGCCGGACGCCATACGGGCCAACAGCTCGTCCCAGATCACCTTCCGGCGACAGAACTGCACTCTGACCCCGTTCCCCGGCGCCAGCGGCTTCCCACGTCTCTTCCAGCTCCCGTACGGCCTTCTGACCTGCAAACCCTTCACCCCATTCCTTCCAGACGTCCCCACCGTAAAGACCCTTGCCAGGGCTGTGACGATAGGCATGCCTGGTACCAGAGGCTCTGGGGCGGGGCCGGGGCCAGGGCCGGGCTGTATTGAGATTCAAGGTAGGTACTGTTGACGGGGCCGGGGCCGGGGCTGGGGCCAGCGCCTCTGCTGACCCGGCTCCGAAGTAGCCGGTAAAGGTGATAGGGACCTTGCCTTGGAGGAGGGCATCGAGGCCGCCCTGAATCCCGTCCAGCCGGGCCTCAAGCCGGATGGCGAGCCGCTGACTATTCTGTAACAGGGCCTCCCGCGTGCTCTCTATGACGCCGCTTAGTTCCGGCAGCGCGCGTCGTACGAGCAGGCTTACCGGCTCCATAGCCCCTACCGCGGTGGACCGCACGGCGACGGCGAACTCGTCCCACTCGGGCCCGCCAAAGGGCGTAGGCGAAGAACGGTAGCGACGGGTAGCGGAGCTGTAGGACGGCCAGGTCCTGCAGAAGTACTATACGCAGGCGCCGCATAAGCTTAAGGAAGCCGTCAGCGGCTAGGTCGTCGTCGTCGAGACCGCCTTCTGCCCAGCATTGCCGGCGCGCCCGCGCCTCAAAGCGGGGTTCCCACTCCTCGATCCACGGCCACAGCTGCTTTTGTAAGACGTACGGGGGTTCGTGAGCCGCACGCGCGAGTAGTCCCCGGGAGGCCGAGAAGCCGGCGACGATACGCATGAACTGCCGCGGTAGGTGCGTAAGATATGCCTGGCAGAGCACGCTCTGGTTCCAGCGGCCGGCCTGCGAGATCTGGGCGAGCGACGTGCCATGGGTCTCCGCGTCCTGGGCGCCCACCCTGCGCGGGAGGTGCGTCTTCTTCGACGCGATAAGGCCGGCAGCGCCGAAGATACGCCAGGTCTCTTGTAGCTGCGTCGGGTACGAGCTCCTGCTCGCGGTCCCGCCCGACGAGGACCTTGATCCGATACCAGTCCTGACGGCGCCGGAAGGACGGGGCGGTTCGCCGGCGACGTGCCAGCGCCAAAGAAGAGCTGTGCTAGGGCCCTTGCGTACAGAATAAGGGTCCTTGTGCCGGAGCGCGCCCATAAACTCCTTCCTCGCCGTCTTATTTAGCTTGCCGTCCCGTAAAAGGCTTACCAGGCAACCACAGGGGGTCGGGCCCTCCGAAGGCGGATAGTCGAGTAGGGATAGGTCTGCAAGCTCCATCTTGCGCCGGTTCTCCCCCCGTAAGAGGTAGTAGTGGCCGAAGAGGAGGTCGACTCGCGTACGGAGGTTTTGCGGCGTATACGCGGCGCCAGTGAGAAGGAGATCCTGGATCCGAAGCCATTCATCGGGAGGTAGCCGGCCTGGATCCCGTCGCTTCCGCGGTCTTTAAAGGAGGCGCGGTCGTGCTTCCCCGCTGCCGGCCCCGTTGCTCAAGGAATCCTCGTACGGCGGCGCCCGGGATTCTCCGTATTCGCGTTGCCGTGAGCCACCTGGAGCCTCCATAGCTCGATAACGGCCGCGATATAGGCGTCGATAGTGCCCCTCGTAAGCAAAGACCCTTCGGTAAGGTCTACTGCAGCCGTCGCGAGGCCTGTGGGTGGCACGTAGCCCTCGCGGTCGTCAGCGAGCAGCTCGGCGGCCTCGGCCAGGGGACCTCAAAGCTTCGGCCAGGCTTTCGGCCTCTGCCATGGCCGCGGCCTCGAGCTGCTCCTGTTCGCGCTGTTGCCGTACCTGTACGGCCTCGCCGTTGCCGTTGCCCTAATCTTACCCGCGCGCGCGGCTTCTTCTTCTGCGGCGGCACAACGCGTCGTAACAGGATATCCTCTTTGAGCCACGCCGCCAGCTTGTCCGGCGTTACGAGCTCGCCGTCGGGCCAGCTATAGAGCGAGCCGTCTGCTGCAGCCCGAGGCGTATGGCACCAGGCCTATACGCATTTGTCTGTTAGCCGCCTAGGGGGCCGTACGTGACAGGGATCGAAGTGGAGGACCGGCCGGGGGACGCGCCTTCCACTCCCGCTGCTTCGCCGCGTAACTCCGCGTCGTGTTCGCCGGCTGTTCGTCCTTCTTCGCCTGGATGCCCGCCCTCCGGGCACGGGCGCGCTCGTCAGCTGCCGTGTACGAGTCGTCCGCGGCCATCTCGGTCGATCGGGCAACCTTCCTACGGGGCGAATGTCTGGGCTGGGTTGGCCGGAAACCCGATAAGTCGGGTGGGAACTTATCAAATGCACTTATCAGGCGTCCTGCACACGATTTCACGGGCGGCGTTTTGCGGGCGATAAGTGGTCACGTGGCCTAAGTGAATTACGACGCAATTGCGGGCACCACCGATAAGCATGCGCATCTCACCTTACGGTACTGGTGAGTGTGTAGGAAAACGGTTGGAAATAGTACGAAGGCTTGTTGGCATTCGGTTTTGCCGCACCGCTCGTTGGTTGAGCTGCATCAGAAGTGCCTACGATGTAGACTTCTTGACCCTGGACAAGAAGAGCCGCAGCACCGGTGATGATAACAGCGGTCAAGCGCATGATGATGAGCTGAAGGGACTCGAAGAAACGTTGGGAGTGCGATAATATCGAGCAACCGACCGTCGCCGCAGACCACCTGGGCAACCCGACAGCTTTGTACATGTACAATGCTCTAAGCAGGTAGTAGTAGCTTCACGTTCCACGAATGAGTTGTCCCTTTGTATATTGATATGGGCCAGACTCCGCCATTCCGGCCCGTACCCTCAAAGCCCGCAGCGGTTCCTCGGTCGTCATCCTTCGTTTCAAGCGTTCAAGCGTCATCACATGAAGAGAGAGCGCAAGCAACAACAAGCTACACCAGCCCATATGGTTCCTACTGCAGTGTGATCCAACGGCGTGCTATTTCCTAGTACTGTTTCTCGGAACCTCCGGTCCGACGGACGGACCTGTGTCGGACTGCGTCGATGAAAACCAAACCCAGTCGTCATGCAATAAATAGTACAAGACGGCATCGCTTGGGCCGGACAGCACCGAGAGTGATCGAGATTAGAGGTCGTTTATTATGGCTCGTCCGGGAATATCTCGAGATTGAAAAGGTACGAGTAGAGCTCAGAATTTGTGGGCTGAATGAAAACATGCCCCGCAGTGCCATTGACGAGGATTGATAACCTTGTTAATACTTCGTACTAGCGGTCGATTTTTATGGTGTTGTGGGTATTGTTAACCCACCCAACTCCTCACTCACACGCCAGACTAACCTCATCAAGCTCGTCCCATACCGACCTTGCCCGTACAAGTACTAATTACTCGTAATTCGTATGATCCTTCTTCTGCCGCGGATCGGTAGGCTCCTCGGCCGCGGGCACATTGGATATTACCACACGGAACGGCACAAGGCTCCACCATCAACCCTCCGAGATACTACTTCGTGCGGAAAGGACGAAGCAGGTACTACATCGCATATTATAGACCGGCACCGGGGCCGAGGATCGGATATTGTGGGCTAAAGGAAACATCCCGAGGTGCCATTGACGAGGATCGATAACCTTGTTACGGACGGAGTAGTAGAGTAGCCGTTGGGCTTAAGGTGTTGTGGGTTTGTTAACCTACAAACACGGCGGAACAACGTCGTGCCTTACCAAGCTTGCAAGCTTACACCTTATGAGTAACTTATGTACGTGTATACATCTTAGTGCGACGGCTATTGTTTTCGTAGTAGTAGTAGGATTTATTTCGCCCGGAGGGAGGTCCCTATAAGGCCTTTACACTGTCTAGAGTACAGTTCAACACGTTTGTTCCTTGACTCCCCAAGCCCCACAGATCATCTTACGCTGCGCCAACCATTCCACTGTTCGCTCCATGACAGACCTGCTTGAAGGTCAATTTCTCCAAGTGTTCAGCATCCTATTCCCAGCAACTGAAGCGCGATGTGCCGAAGTTGAAGCGTGGTTGTGTTAGTCATTGATGGTGGTTGGTAGGGAGCCAATAGGCTCACGGTACCCGCGAATCTAATATTTCGCGGGCACCGTGACAATGACTAAGCAGATGTCGCAGGGGAACGCGAGCCCGGTGACCGCGCGTGTTATTGACGGTCGACAACGCGCCTCAGCAAAAGCTTGGGCTGCGACGCGGGGCTATGCCTTCACAACGGAAAGTCCACCAGAGCCAAGGGTGGCAGACAGACAGTGACCTTCGCGTGCGACCGGTCTTGTCGACCCCAAATCCGTCGATAGAACGTCAGCGAAGACAACAACCCGAGGGACGGGCTGTGAGTTTTCGATTTTGGCCAAAGAATCAGCCGACAGGCAATCTTGGGCTGTGCGACACCGCCCAGACAAACGATTTTCCTGCATAATCACGCGCCCAGTCGCCACCCTTCTGCTCATCCTGCTCATCGTAGGTTGACGGAGAAAGATATTGAAAAGTTATCGCGCCTTTCTAATGCCGGCATTGTCCCAAAAGATATTCGGACCTATATACGACAGAACTGCGATTCTCTTGCCACACAACAAGACATTTACAATGGAATTGCAGCTACCAAGAGAGATGTATGCGAAGGGCAAAGTTCAATTCACGCTTTGGCCAGTCAGCTCGACCAGGAGGGTTTTGAGTCGGATCCAATTCGGCCAAGACGGCCGAGTGACCGCAGTTCTGTTCGCTCATCCAGAGTCCTTGACGTATCTCCAGGCATACCCAGATGTCATGTTGCTAGATTGCACGTACAAGACGAACAAACACGGCATGCCGCTCCTCGACATGATAGGAGTAGATGCTTGTCAGCGATCATTTTGCATAGCATTTGCATTGGTGGGGAGACCGAAGCTGACTTCGTGTGGGCGTTGGATCGCCTGAGGTCACTGTACGAACACCATAGCGCCCGCTTACCCTCTGTCGTCCTAACAGACCGCTGCATCGCCTGTATGAACGCCGTTGCCATTTCCTTTCCCACTTCTTGCTCACTACTCTGTCTGTGGCATGCCAACAAGGCCGTCCTCCGCTATTGCCGGCCAGCCTTCGTCCGCCAGGACCAACCGGAGTCCACAAACGCAGAGACAATTGATACGTCAGAGAGCAACGGCTGGTCTGAGTTCTACCAATTCTGGCACTCGATCATGGCTGCACCAAACGAAGAAGCATTCAAGGACCGAGCTACGCAATTCGAGAAGAAGTACCTACCCAACCACCTCAAACAAGTTGGATACATCAAAACTTTCTGGCTTGAAGGGTATAAGGAAAAGCTTGTTAAGGCTTGGGTTGATCAACATGCTCATTTTGGAAATACAGTCACGTCGCGCGTGGAGGGCATACATGCATTGTTGAAGGCCCATCTCAAAAAGTCCACGCTAAATCTTTTCGAGGCTTGGAGGGCGATGAAGCACGCGTTACTCAATCAACTGTCAGACTTGAGATCGAATCAAGCCCGACAGCAGATTCGGGTCCCAATTGAGCTCTCTGGGCCCTTATACGCTTCAGTGCGCGGTTGGGTCTCCCATGAAGCGCTGAGAAAGGTGGAGGAGCAGCGGAAGATGCTTGGTAGGAGAGATCCTCCCCCCACCGCCAACTTGCACGGGGGGCTTTCACCAAGTCCCACGGGCTGCCTTGCCTTCACACTCTAAAATCTTTGCAAGAGCAAGGACAAGTACTCTTACTTGAGCACTTCCATACGCACTGGCACCTGCAGCGGGATGGAACTCCCCGGCCGCTGCTAGAGCCGCGCCAGCGAATCGAGTCGACCTTAGCAAGTTCGGCTATTCCCAAGCAGAGCACTCGGAGAGAACCCAGTGCATTTGAGAGTATCGAGGAGGCTCGTAAGCGCCACCCACATGCAGCAGGTGCCATACGGTTGGTCATAGGATGACCGCGAAAGCCTGCCCGCTGCGCTTTGGAGAGCTGCTTCAGAGACTACGTCGTCGATGCATTCACGATCGGTGTCACCATCGGAGATCGTACCGTCATCCCAGTACGTGCAAGCCGCTTTGGACGCACAGGAGCCAGAGCTTGCAACTGAGCCGCCAACTGATGCGTCCCTGGCGACGGATTTGGGAGTGTCGCAGGAACCCTTACAATTCTGCCCACTACAGCTCCAGACCATCCTCCTGCCCAGTCGGGTCAGTCCTTTCACGCCGAAATAGGTTCAGTTGCCACGACCTTTCCCGGTGACCAAGATTCCGGGCCCGTACCGGGTCCGCCCGCGATGCCACTGAGCTGCTGGTATCGCCACCACCTATCTCACCTGACTTGCCAGCCCCACCGCCGCCGAAATATGATTCACCAGAAGCTATACACAAAAGTTATACCGCTGCAAGAAGCGCATGGTATGCAGCGCAGCCGGCCGGCAGCATCAAGACAAACCAACAATACCGCAAGGCAATGAGGCTTCCAGCTAGGTATGACAAGCAAAGCTATGAATGGTGTATGGACTACAAACAAATGTCCAGGCATTGCGCCACTACAACGGGGTTGAGAGCATGGACGAAAGAAGAAATGATGGCATACCTTGACTGGAGCCATGCAGAAGATCAGCGTGTTGAAGCCCAGATCATGAAGGAGATGGGAGACAATCCGTTAGCCAACACACGGAGGGCGTGGCCGACATTTGGCGACAGGTAGAAAAGGACAGCCGAGAGCAGGAAACGCTGTATTCTGCACATGTTGAGGCAGATGATTGTATTTTCGTCGAGCCGTAGTTGGCTCTACTGATATTAGCAGCTCTTTAGTTCTAGTAGACAGTAGACTCACACATACGACGAGCACAGTGCCGACAGACTACCCGCATCATGGCTTTACGCAGACAACGGACTGTGATTAGTCATTTTCGCGGTGCCCGCGAAATATTAGATTCGCGGGTACCGTGAGCCTATTGGCTCCCTGGTTGGTACGCCGATTGTGTTCTCTCATGACGCTGTTCCCTGTTGACGGGCGGGAACCCGGGTGTACCCTGTTCGCTCAGGGGTGCCTCCAGCCGGCTTCGAACCGACCCCTCTGCGACGCAGAGGCTCCAGACGTGTCACCACTACGCCTATTGTTTTCGTTTGCTCTTTCGTCTGCCGCGGATCCGCAAGCTCCTCGGCCTCTGGCGCATGGCACGAAACGGCGCAAGGCTCCACCAAACAATTCCCAGGATACTACTTCGTGCGGAATGGACAAAGCAAGCAAATCGAGTATTATAGACCGGCACCGGGCGGAGACGACCGACCGGATGAGCCGAGTCCGTGAGCCAGAGTCGGCAACGGACGAGACTTTCAGGTATTTTCCCGATCAAAGCAAAGTTCCGGAAATGCATCCAGTCAGAGTTATCGATAGGCTTGCCAGGAGGATTCCGATATTCGGCCAGTCCACTTGCATACTTTTAGACGACCAAGTTGCAAAAAAGGGGTCATACATCGAATGGCGGGAATGCGAATTCGGTTCCGTTGAATGATGCACAAGCTGTACAGTTTGCCGCAAGTCACGGTATGCGCCGCCTTCCGGAGAGGTCCAGAGGCGTGGTGAGGTTGGTATTGGGCTTTGCATAACTTAGTGCATGACAAGGTCAAGTTTATAAAAACATATGCAAGTCCTTGATGCCAAGCAAGTATGCTGGACCTCATTCGTTCGAGCAACATTTGAGCCAAGATGAGTCGCCATTCTGGATTTCTGGCGCAATGCGTCGTGGCGGTTTGCTCGATCGCTTCGAGAGGACTTGCCACAATTCCTTCCACTCGTGCTCCAGAGGTTACGGTGAAAAATGGAACGTATTCTGGAATGTACAGCCCTGGGTATCACCAAGACTTCTTCCTGGGAATGCCCTACGCACAGGTACGAACAAACAAAGTCACAGTTCCGGCTTGCGGAACCCCAACACTCAACTGACATGTCCTATGCCTACACAAGGTTCCTGACCGATTTGCGGTTGCAACTGGTCTTCGCACGTCGTGGGATGGCGTCCACAATGCCACGAAATACCCAGCCCACTGCGTTGGCTACGGATGGGATGAGCCAGGATATGAAGTTTCCGAGGACTGTCTGTACCTCAATGTCGTCCGCGCAGCGGGAGTCCGGGACACATCCTCTCTGCCAGTGGCTGTTTGGCTACACGGGGCGGCCTTTTATGGGCGGATCGGCAGACAAGAGATACAACTTGTCCTTCATTGTCGAGCACAGTGTCAAGATTGGACGTCCCATTATCGGCGTCAGCTTGAACTATCGTCTTTCGGCCTTTGGATTCCTATCTGGTAGAGAAGCAATGGAGTCGGGAGTTACGAATATCGGCTTCAAAGACCAGCGTTTGGCTCTACAATGGGTCCATGAAAACATCGAGGCCTTTGGCGGCTCGCCGGACAAGGTGACCATATTTGGTGAAAGTGCGGGTGCAGAAAGCGTCTCGGCACAAGTACTTGCCTACAACGGTAAGGAGATTTGCAAAACTCGGGGATACTCTTGATGAGCAACTGGCTGACCTGTTGCAGGACGAGACGACAAGCTATTCCGCGGAGCTGTCGGCCAATCCGGGTTTGGTGCCGTCATCAAGAGGAGACCGTACAACGGAGGCTTGAACGACACAGAGCTGCAGCAAGCCACCTACGACCAACTCATCCGAAACACATCCTGCGCGAGCCATGTTGGCACTCCCGAGTCGTTGGATTGTCTTCGAAAGGCCCCCTTCGAGGAGGTCAACCGAGCTCTGAACGTCTCGCAAGTCGGACCATGGGTCCCCGTTCTGGACCATGACTTCCTGCACGACTATCCCACAAACCAGCTACGCAAGGGCAACTTCGTCAAGGTTCCACTGCTGGTCGGTGTCACCACTGATGAGGGTGGTGGTTTCGTGACCGATTCGACAAACTCGGATGAAGACGTGCGAGAAGCCCTTAGGGCGCAGCTCATATCGAACAACACGGCAGAGAACGTCGACCAGCTGCTGAAAGAGCTGATGTACTTGTACCCGAACGTGCAGTCTATCGGCATTCCTTCGCTCAAGACGTGGTCTCATATTATCCAGCCAGGTGATGCGGGCAGCCCGAATCTGGGGTCGCAATATAGGCGCATGGCAGCTATTGTCGGGGACATGACATTTCATTTCTCTAGAAGGCGGGCCAATTTCGCCTGGTTCGAGCATGGAGTGCCGAGCTATGCTTACCGCTTCAACGTGCTTGTCAACGGGGCACCGGCACCATTCGGCTCCGCTCATTTTCAGGAGGCAAGTTATCAAAACCCACAGAGCTACCCCTTTTTGTACGGCATCTTAACGCTGAACTGCTATTTAGGTTGCATTTGTCTTTCATAACTGGAACGGCGAGGGGTACAGCCCAGCGAATCCTTTTGGCGGAAATGACGCAGTGTACACGGCCAAGGCAACAGCACTGTCAACGAATATGTCTACCGCGTGGATCAACTTTATCAATGAACTAGATCCGAACGGCAAGGAAGACATTGGGCTGCCAAAGAACGAGACATGGCCAAAGTACGACCGAACGGCTGGTGGAGGCGTGGGAGGAACATTGTGTGGGATTTGGACGGCGCATTCGTTGAGATGGATGACTGGCGGGCCGAAGGGATCAACTGGATGATTGAGAACGCCATGACCGTCTTTGGGACGTAATTTATTAAGGCCCAGAAACGATTCATTGCAGTGATCTCGTTGGAACAAAGTGAGGCCTCTAAGTCTCTCTAGGTAATACGGCTCGAAACCAGGTAAGCCTGTAAGGAGTGAGGTTTGCGGTCCACTGAGGGGTCCGGATGATCTCCTATTCGAACGGGATCCTCCAAGGAGTCCGGTATATCTTTTACTGGCTCGGGGACCTCAAGAGATTGAACTATCGGCCTAATAGCTTGGAAAGCTATTGATCGGGGAGATCGAGCTGAATGTGCTGACGTAGATGGCTTACGCGGCCTTCAGTGAGAGGCAAGGAGTGCCCTCTTCCTGATAGAATGTATAGTACACCTGAACACGGGATATGAACATAGGGAAGGCACAGAGTGATATAAAAGGGGAGGGCTAGACGGATACAGGGCAACCGAAGAAACCAATCAATATATGCACATCACAGACTATCAGATCATATGATACTCGACCTTCGAAAAGTCCCTTTATCCACTTTTATGCCCACTTTTACTCTCTCCTTCGCGAGACAATATAGCTTATACTCGTGCCCGCAGTGAAATGAGCCAAAGCGAATCCCCTTAAACTGGGGGCGGGCACGAGTACCTTAAAGCATGTAGCCTTAAAGTTTCTCGAGAGAGAGTAAGTACTAAGTATCTTTGCTTGCAAATTCCCGGACAATGTACCTCGCGATGCTGTCTCAGCTTTTTGAGGCCAAACTGCGCACTTAGTTGCCCCCCCCGAAGGGTGGAGCCACTGGGTAATAATGAAATAATTTACTCGCGTTGTCGAGAAGAAGGTCCGAACGAGTTGAGGTCTCTAGGTCTCTCTAGGTAATGTGAAAGGCTGGCCCGGAGTTTATTCAACAAGCAGGTGCCTAGGTGTTGTCTATCTAGAGCTAAGGAGGAAAAGAAGCTGAACTCGAGGCGTAGCCTCGAGTGCGAGCTTATATTGCCCTTCTCGGAATGTTCTCGCAGCTTCTGGGTCCGCGGGCCGGCCGGTGTTGCCACCGGAGCACGACCCACCGGACCCGGTACAACCGGGTCCACCAGCCGGGCACAGCCCGTGACATTACCCCTTGTCCCCTCCGACCAGGTCGGCGTCTGCGGGGTTCTTGCGTTCCTGCCAGCGTCTCGTACCTCTCCCTAGGGCCATCATTGGTCTTGATTGGCCCGTACTTGTCCTCGAATGCCTTCATCGCAATTGTTCCTTGCAACCACTCAACTGGCTCCCAAGTCGGCTCTGCGTAGCCCGTCCATCGCACTAGTGCTTGCCTGAATTCCCCTCGTCCGCGCTCGTCGACATCCCACAGATCCGTGCCGGACTCATCTTGTACCGGTGGTGGCTGTGCGTCATCTACCTTTTGGCCAGGAGCCGGATCTTGATGCGCCCGCCGCAAAAGGTCAACATGAAATCGCGGGTAAATTGAGCCACGAACATCGAGCTCAACAACGTGCGAACTAATTACCTTCGTGACTGTGTACTTGTGATGCAGCCAGTCGAGCTTCTTGCACGGTCGTGGCGATCTGTAGTTTGCCATCGAGAGCCACACCTTGTCACCAACTTCAAATCGCTCCGCAGGCTGTCGCTTTGCGTTGGCAGCCTCTTCTTGTTGTTGCTGTGAGGAGGCCATCACTGCTTGCATGTACTCATTGACCTCCTGCAGGCGACTGAGTAGGCTATCAGCTCTGCTTTCCTCTCTATGCCTCGGTGGCTCTTCCGATTCCTCGACGCTGATGGGATCGACGTGGTAACCATGCTCAGCGAAAAAGGGGCTGATCTTGGTCGCTGCGGATTCACGATTGTTGAGTGCCAGCTGCGCGGCAGGGAGCAGTTCTCCCCAGTCGTCCTGCACGTACGACACGTAGGCTCTCAGGTAGGCCTCGATCTCCTGGTTCATTCTCTCTGGCCCTCCGTCCGTCTGAGGATGATAGGCCGTGCTCAATTTCTGCGTGACACCTGCAAGACGGCAGAACCTCTTCCAGAACCTACTTAGCCAGTTGCTCCCGCGGTCGCTGACGATGGACCGTGGCATTCCGTGAAATCGGTAATGACACTGGAGAAAACGGTTTGCACACGGCTCAGCTTCCATGTTGTCCATCACCTCGAGGGTCACAGCCTTTGTCAGTCTGTCCACAATCACCCACAGGTACCTTGCCTTGCTCGGTCCAGTAGGCGGCAGATCTGTGATGAAGTCCATGGACAAATGGCTTCGGGGTCGATCTGGAATCGGCAGAGGCTTGAGAAATCCCCTTTTCGACTGGCGCCAGATGTGTGCTCTGCCGCAGGTGTCGCAATTGGCTACGTACCGGCGAACCAGCTGGGACTGCCCAGGCCAGTAGAATCGCCGAGCCACAATAGCCAGCGTACCTTCCCTGCCGGGATGACCGGTCGCAACAGAGTCATGCGACTGCTGCACAATGCGGGTTCTCAACTGGTCTTTCTCAGCTTCCTCCTGGTTACCCTCCTCTCCGGATCCACCCGGCACCCAAATACGGTCTCTGAATGTCAGCCTTTTGCCTGCGTCGATCGCACATTCTGAAATCTGGATCTTCAGGCCCAGCGAGGGCGGGAAGGCACGCTCGCGATCGCGGACTGCCTTATAGGCTGCCCGGAATATCGAGTCCTTCGCCACCGTTTCGTCCCAGAGTTGCTGCAGGTCCGCTACCTCGAAGACCTTCATCTTCGGCAGGGTGGATGCCTCTGAACAGTCAGAACTCATCGCGTTGATACATGCTCTTGTCGATGATGGAATGGCACTATCCGGTATCAACTGTATCATTCTTCCTTGTTCCCGCTCGTCGTCAATGCCCTGTGGCTTGTCTTGTTCACGGCGGGACAACGCATCAGGCACGACAGCCTCGCTTCCCGGTCGATACTCGAGCTTGAAGTCGAACTGGGACAATTCGGCTGCCCAACGGCTCTGCCGTTCCGTGAGCTTCTGGCGTGTCATGAAATACTCCAGGTTGCGGTGATCGGTAAGGATTGTAAATGGGCCGCAGCTCCTAAGTTCGGCGTTCCAGTTGTCGAGACATCTCATGATGGCAAGCATCTCCTTGTCGTGAATGGGATAGTTGTACTCCGCTGGCGAAAGTCGCTTCGAGAAGAAGGCGCATGCGTGTCGACGTCCATCTGGGCCTTCCTGCGACAGGACGCCTCCCAATGCGTAGCCTGAGCAATCCGTCTCCAAAAGGTCAGGAGGCTCGGGTCCCACTGCTTGAGCACCGGTGACTCGCAAAATCGTCGCTTCAGCTCCTGAAACGCCTCGTTCTCCGCTCGTCCCCAACGAAAGGCAGTTCCTTTCTTAAGCAGGGCATCCAGAGACTGCGTGATCTTGGCATAGTCGGGGATGAAGATCCGGTAATAGTTGGCGAAGCCCAGAAAGCTTCTGACACCCTTCACCGTGGTCAGGGCCTCCCATTCGCGGATGGCGCGCTGCTTTTCGGGGTCGCAGGCGATTCCTTTCCTGCGTTGACGATGAACCCAAGGTACTTGACCTCTTGTACCGAAAACTCGCACTTCGCTGGGTCTAGGTGCAGCCCAGCGTCGGCGAGTGCTTGGAGAACTCGTCGCACCTTAGCCTCATGATCCGCCTTCGAACCGCTCGAGTAGATCAGTACATCATCCAGGTACGCGGTGACAAAGTCGTCCAGCCATTCGCGCAACACACTGTTCATGTATCGTTGGAATGATGCCGGGGCGCCGCTCAGGCCGAAAGGGCACACGAGCCACTCGTAGAGCCCAAACCTCGTGCGAAATGCGGTCTTTCCCGACCAACAGCTCTTCTCGTGACATGTTGTAGAGTGGGCCCCACGGTAGGGGTGGCTTGTTGCCGTTCTTGTCAGGCTGCAGGTTGACTTCATGATCCACACCCGGTCGATGTGGCGGCAGCTTCATTGCCTCTTCTGGTGAGAATAGGTCGCGGAATTCTTTCAGCACTTCTGCCGGGACCTTCTCGCTCGGATCGACTGGCGGCTTCGGCTGAAGCGCCCTCTCTATATCCGACAAACTGATTGCATGAATCGAGATCGCGTTGCACTTCTTGCGTCTCTTTGCGCGTCGACACTCCGCCGTGAATACGGCTGCCGACACGAGTCTTGCGCTTCGAATCGCGCGTATCATGGCGGGCTCTTCCTGCCCAATGAGGCGTATCGTCACACCTGCCCTCCCATGGTACATTCGCTGCTTGGCAGCATCGTACACGACGTGATTTCTCTCCATCCAAGGCCGGCCGAGGAACATGTCCTGGCCCAGGCTTGGGATCACGTATGCAAAGACACGTTCGTCAAATCCAGCTGTCTCGACCACAACAGCCACGACCCTGGGGATATGACACTCTTCGCTGACTCTGAGAATCCCCCAATTTCTCGTGGTTTCGAGTCGACGAAGGGTATCCGCAGCTTCCGAACAAGGGCTTCGTCGATCACGGCATAGCAGTCACATCCACAGTCGACAAGGGCGCGTATTCGATAGCCTCGGTTTACCCGCGCGTTGACTAATACAGTCCGACTATTCATTCGTGGCTTGAACGCTTCCCAGTCCCGGATGTCTGCCTTTGCAGGCCCCGGCGCCCGCTTTCGCCCGGGGCTAGTCTTTTCCCGCCGACTCGTCCTCACTGGATGCTGCGGTTGATTCCGAATCATCTGCGGCATCGGGCTTCTTCATGCGCGCAGCTTTAGGTCGCTGTTGCTTCCTTCGCCAGGAAAGACCACCTGGGCTGGGCAGTCCACGATAAGATGATCCGTCCGACCACAGCGATAGCAGCGGCGCTCATCCTTCGGCTTCTTATCGACATGTCGACGACCCTTCGACTCGTGGCCAATACGGTTGATGTCCGTCATCTTAACATCTCCGTCGGGGTCCTCCGGTTCCTCCTTGGGTCGTTGCCTTGGTAGCTGTTGAGGCGTCCGCTCAGTCGACGTCGGCTGCCTACCGGGTTTCAGTCTCTCCAATCTGCCCGCAATTTCCTGAACTCTCGCAAGCCATCCCTGGTAGTCGTCGGGTAGGACGGCTGTGACCAAACTCTCTTGGAGGCGTGCATTTATTGCGTTCTCTAGAAATACGATCTTTGCACTGTCCGGCCAGTCTGCTCCCCGGCTTCAGCCAATGCCTGTTCGAATCGGGAAGGAAGGACGCGAGAGGTTGGTCTTCGCGCTGCCGCATAGTTCTCAGCGTGGCAGCAGCGCGGGATTGGATGTTGCTGTCCTGGTAGGTTCGGTCGAGGTATCGCATGAACTCTTGGGGGTCGTAGCTACCCCCAGGGCCTCCCGCGGCGTAAAAGGTAGCGACCACTTGCTGTGGTCGCTCGTCCAAACATGAGTTGATGAGGTACCAAAGTTCGCGACTTCCACTGTAGTAGTGTGCATCAAGGTCCAGCTTGTCTCGCATCTGCCTGGCCCAGGCGGAGTAGCTCTTCCGTGAGCCGTCATACTTGGGTGGGTTGGGCAACGGTTTCCGCATTCCAGTACCGCAGGTTTTGGGAGGGCGTGCCCAAGCCAGGCGTGCTCGCCCAATCCTCGTGCCACTGGCGGCGATTGCAAGTCGGCGCTCTGCGGCTGCGCTCGCCCGAGTTGCTCCATCAGCAAGGAAAGTTGGTCCTGTAGAGGGCTGAGAGTCGCATTGACCGCTTCTTGAATGCGTTGGTCAATCCATTGCTGCTGGAGACTTGGGCTCACTCTGCTGGTCCATCCTGACGAGCAGTCTGCAGCTTGCGGTATTTAGAAGGAGCTCTAGATATGTGAAAGGCTGGCCCGGAGTTTATTCAACAAGCAGGTGCCTAGGTGTTGTCTATCTAGAGCTAAGGAGGAAAGAAGCTGAACTCGAGGCGTAGCCTCGAGTGCGAGCTATATTGCCCTTCTCGGAATGTTCTCGCAGCTTCTGGGTCCGCGGAGCGGGGCCGGTGTTGCCACCGGAGCACGACCCACCGGACCCGGTACAACCGGGTCCACCAGCCGGGCACAGCCCGTGACAGGTAATACAGCTTGAAACCAGGTAAGAAGGGAAGTCTGCAGACTGTTCTTTCTTCTTCCTAGACCACTGAGGGGTCCGGAGGATCTCCTATTCGAACGGGGACCTTTTGAGGAGTCCGGCATAACTATTACTGGCTCGGGGATCTCGAGAGACTGAACTATCTATCTAATAGCTAGAAGAGCTATTTGATCGGGGAGATGGAGCTGGTGTTGCTGACGTAGATGACTTACGTGGCCTTCAGTAAGTGGCAAGAAGTGCCCTCTTTCTGATAGAATGTATACTATACCTGAAAGCGGGATATCAACTTGGGAGAAGCTTGGAGGGATACAAAAGGGGCTGTTGGGACGGGAAAAGGGCAACCGGGGGGGGCGCAGAGAAAATTAGCAGTCAGATAGCGCCAAGAACTGGCACGCCGCTATGGCGGACGAAATCCAGTCCCTGCAGGTCAACAAGACCTGGGAGCTCACTGACCTCCCGCCAGGCAGGAAGGCCCTACGAGTGAAGTGGGTTTATAGGCTGAAAAGAGGGACCGACGGCCAAATCGTCCGCCATAAGGCCAGATTCGTTGCAAAGGGCTACGAGCAACAGGAAGGCATCGACTATAGCGAAACCTTCGCCTCAGTGGTCAGGCCAGAAAGCTACAGAACAATTTTCGCCATAGCCGCCGCTGAAGACCTAGCAGCGCTCCTAATAGTGCAGACCGTTTAGCGCACTATTAGTGCACACTGCAGTTTGGGAGCCAATAGGCTCACGGTACCCGCGAATCTAATATTTCGCGGGCACCGCGAAAATGACTAATCACAGTCCGTTGTCTGCGTAAAGCCATGATGCGGGTAGTCTGTCGGCACTGTGCTCGTCGTATGTGTGAGTCTACTGTCTACTAGAACTAAAGAGCTGCTAATATCAGTAGAGCCAACTACGGCTCGACGAAAATACAATCATCTGCCTCAACATGTGCAGAATACAGCGTTTCCTGCTCTCGGCTGTCCTTTTCTACCTGTCGCCAAATGTCGGCCACGCCCTCCGTGTGTTGGCTAACGGATTGTCTCCCATCTCCTTCATGATCTGGGCTTCAACACGCTGATCTTCTGCATGGCTCCAGTCAAGGTATGCCATCATTTCTTCTTTCGTCCATGCTCTCAACCCCGTTGTAGTGGCGCAATGCCTGGACATTTGTTTGTAGTCCATACACCATTCATAGCTTTGCTTGTCATACCTAGCTGGAAGCCTCATTGCCTTGCGGTATTGTTGGTTTGTCTTGATGCTGCCGGCCGGCTGCGCTGCATACCATGCGCTTCTTGCAGCGGTATAACTTTTGTGTATAGCTTCTGGTGAATCATATTTCGGCGGCGGTGGGGCTGGCAAGTCAGGTGAGATAGGTGGTGGCGATACCAGCAGCTCAGTGGCATCGCGGGGCGGACCCGGTACGGGCCGGAATCTTGGTCACCGGGAAAGGTCGTGGCAACTGAACCTATTTCGGCGTGAAAGGACTGACCCGACTGGGCAGGAGGATGGTCTGGAGCTGTAGTGGGCAGAATTGTAAGGGTTCCTGCGACACTCCCAAATCCGTCGCCAGGGACGCATCAGTTGGCGGCTCAGTTGCAAGCTCTGGCTCCTGTGCGTCCAAAGCGGCTTGCACGTACTGGGATGACGGTACGATCTCCGATGGTGACACCGATCGTGAATGCATCGACGACGTAGTCTCTTGAAGCAGCTCTCCAAAGCGCAGCGGGCAGGCTTTCGCGGTCATCCTATGACCAACCGTATGGCACCTGCTGCATGTGGGTGGCGCTTTACGAGCCTCCTCGATACTCTCAAATGCACTGGGTTCTCTCCGAGTGCTCTGCTTGGGAATAGCCGAACTTGCTAAGGTCGACTCGATTCGCTGGCGCGGCTCTAGCAGCGGCCGGGAGTTCCATCCCGCTGCAGGTGCCAGTGCGTATGGAAGTGCTCAAGTAAGAGTACTTGTCCTTGCTCTTGCAAAGATTTTAGAGTGTGAAGGCAAGGCAGCCCGTGGGACTTGGTGAAAGCCCCCGTGCAAGTTGGCGGTGGGGGAGGATCTCTCCTACCAAGCATCTTCCGCTGCTCCTCCACCTTTCTCAGCGCTTCATGGGAGACCCAACCGCGCACTGAAGCGTATAAGGGCCCAGAGAGCTCAATTGGGACCCGAATCTGCTGTCGGGCTTGATTCGATCTCAAGTCTGACAGTTGATTGAGTAACGCGTGCTTCATCGCCCTCCAAGCCTCGAAAAGATTTAGCGTGGACTTTTTGAGATGGGCCTTCAACAATGCATGTATGCCCTCCACGCGCGACGTGACTGTATTTCCAAAATGAGCATGTTGATCAACCCAAGCCTTAACAAGCTTTTCCTTATACCCTTCAAGCCAGAAAGTTTTGATGTATCCAACTTGTTTGAGGTGGTTGGGTAGGTACTTCTTCTCGAATTGCGTAGCTCGGTCCTTGAATGCTTCTTCGTTTGGTGCAGCCATGATCGAGTGCCAGAATTGGTAGAACTCAGACCAGCCGTTGCTCTCTGACGTATCAATTGTCTCTGCGTTTGTGGACTCCGGTTGGTCCTGGCGGACGAAGGCTGGCCGGCAATAGCGGAGGACGGCCTTGTTGGCATGCCACAGACAGAGTAGTGAGCAAGAAGTGGGAAAGGAAATGGCAACGGCGTTCATACAGGCGATGCAGCGGTCTGTTAGGACGACAGAGGGTAAGCGGGCGCTATGGTGTTCGTACAGTGACCTCAGGCGATCCAACGCCCACACGAAGTCAGCTTCGGTCTCCCCACCAAGGAATGCAAATGCTATGCAAAATGATCGCTGACAAGCATCTACTCCTATCATGTCGAGGAGCGGCATGCCGTGTTTGTTCGTCTTGTACGTGCAATCTAGCAACATGACATCTGGGTATGCCTGGAGATACGTCAAGGACTCTGGATGAGCGAACAGAACTGCGGTCACTCGGCCGTCTTGGCCGAATTGGATCCGACTCCAAAACCCCTCCTGGTCGAGCTGACTGGCCAAAGCGTGAATTGAACTTTGCCCTTCGCATACATCTCTCTTGGTAGCTGCAATTCCATTGTAAATGTCTTGTTGTGTGGCAAGAGAATCGCAGTTCTGTCGTATATAGGTCCGAATATCTTTTGGGACAATGCCGGCATTAGAAAGGCGCGATAACTTTTCAATATCTTTCTCCGTCAACCTACGATGAGCAGGATGAGCAGAAGGGTGGCGACTGGGCGCGTGATTATGCAGGAAAATCGTTTGTCTGGGCGGTGTCGCACAGCCCAAGATTGCCTGTCGGCTGATTCTTTGGCCAAAATCGAAAACTCACAGCCCGTCCCTCGGGTTGTTGTCTTTCGCTGACGTTCTATCGACGGATTTGGGGTCGACAAGACCGGTCGCACGCGAAGGTCACTGTCTGTCTGCCACCCTTGGCTCTGGTGGACTTTCCGTTGTGAAGGCATAGCCCCGCGTCGCAGCCCAAGCGTTGATCGAAATGAGGAGGTCATCGCGAGAGTCGTAGTCAAGTTCCGGTGGAAGACAGTCTTCGGCAAACGGTGCAGTCGGCCCGAGAGAAGGCGGACCCATTTTAACGGTCGCTACAGCATGTTTAAGCGGACGGGTGCTTTTGCTGAGGCGCGTTGTCGACCGTCAATAACACGCGCGGTCACCGGGCTCGCGTTCCCCTGCGACATCTGCTTAGTCATTGTCACGGTGCCCGCGAAATATTAGATTCGCGGGTACCGTGCGCCTATTGGCTCCCCTGCAGTTTGCACTGCTTAGTCAGCACACTGCCAGTGCAGTGTAACCGTTTGGCAACGCACTGCTGGTCCAGTGAGGCCTCCCCCTCCACACTGCTGGTTCAGTGAGGCTTCCCCCGCCACACTGCTGGTTCAGTGCGGCTCCCGTCAAACTGCCCCATAGTTCAGTGCGAGCGTCGCGCACTATCAGTGTCACCATCAGTGTGACGAGTGTGACTTGTGTGATAGAGCTAAACTTGGACGTTTGACCATTAACGTAATTCCTGGCCTACTTACAACGAGTCAATCGCTGATTAAACGGCGGGATGCGTTCTTGCTCAATTTTACAAACCATCTAGCTCTTACGAGATATCAAAGTGTTGCCAGGGCAGAACGAGCCTCTGCGTAGCTTTCATCTCATGTCTTTAGGGTAGCATCTGGTCACACTTCCCATACTCTCTGCTAGGCAGAACTTGACGTTGAAGCCTTTCCTCAGTTCACCTTGCCCCCCGCCGACAAACACGAAACAGACGCGACAGGGTAAAAGCAGATCAGATGTGCAATATTTATTGCGCTCTCCAATCGCCAGACCGCTTCACGATCACTGAACTTTACCGCTCGACTAGTCTTGATGAAGCAAGCCACCGGCTTCCAATCATCCAACCTTGAGGGATGTGATTGGACGTCAAGCTCATTCTGGGACGCCCGATTTTGGCCTTAATCTGACCAACTTGACCAATAGCGAGCCGGAACAAAGAGCTGCAGTCTCTTGAGCGCTTTACTGAACCGAATTCACGCTTGCATGCGTATGAATCGCGCCGTGACGCGCCAGACTATTTTATCAGGGCCTCGTCGCGCTTTGCAGTGTCCCAATTTCTACGGCAATGACTCCTGTTCCGTAGTTGCGGTCGTTCCCGTACCAAGATTGCCGACTTCGACACGCCCAAGACGTTTCTTCAGTATCTGATCGCCTCCAAGTTCGCGACATCATGGACAACTTCACTCAGGCGGATGCGGCCGACTGCGCAAGTGACACTGCCGCCTCATCATCGCCAACACCGTCCACTTTGTCCCCACTGAACAGTTGCCGCCAGCATATTTCGCCCGTTTGGCAATTTTGCCGAAGAGAGGAAGGGAAAATTATGCGGCAGCTTGGACCGACGCAAACGGGACGAAATGGTGGCACTGTCAACCCTGCTGGAATAAGAAAGAGCCAAAAAGTACAATTACTCTGGCGGTTCATCCGCCATTGTCAACCACTTGCGCAAGGAGCAGCGAATCATGCTTCCCGGAAGACAAGAAAACAGGCGAGAAGTGACGCAAACTCGACTTGGTGACATCACCGCATTTTCGGCCGATGAGGCCCAGGT
This sequence comes from Hirsutella rhossiliensis, assembly GCF_020360975.1. Taxonomy (NCBI): domain Eukaryota; kingdom Fungi; phylum Ascomycota; class Sordariomycetes; order Hypocreales; family Ophiocordycipitaceae; genus Hirsutella; species Hirsutella rhossiliensis. The sequence continues at coordinate 775,482 of NW_025408688.1, read as the reverse complement.
TTCCGCTACGTTGTAGCCTGCAGTCTGCCATTCACTCATGTTGAGCAGCCAGCTTTTCGCGACTTGATACAATACATTTGTCCGGCTGCGAATGATCTTCTTCCGACATCTGGGGATACCATTAGAAGCGATTTGCAAAGAGGCTACGATGGCAAACGGGAGTTTGTCAGACGTGCACTACAAAATGCTCTCTCGTCGATACACATTGTTCCAGACAACTGGACATCGCCGAATCATTTGGGCGTGATAGGATTCACGGTTCAGTTCGTCACCGAGGATCATGGTCTGCTGTCCTTGGTGGTCAGGATCAAAGAACTTCAAGGACAGCACAGTGGTGAGAATATGGCGGAAGCCATCATGGAGTTTGTGCGAGTATGGAATATCCTCCAAGATTGGTTACTTCATGATGGATAACGCATCCAATATGAACACAATGATCGACAAAGTCAGCGACGACCTGGAACGTGAGTTCGACGTTTTCTACGACCCTCCAGCATCGACTTCGCTGTTTCGGCCACATCATCAATCTGGCGGTGATGGAATTCCTCATAGGTAAGCGTCCGCGCACGATCGAGTCCTATCACGGCCCATCCGAAGATGAGATCGAACAGTGGCGGACACGAGGGGCGATAGGAAAGTACATAACATCGTTGTCTTCATCACATGGACTCCTCAACGGCTCCAAAGTTCACAGGTCTCAGTGATGGTCTGCGGCTTCGGCGGGATAACGACACCCGTTGGAACTCGTGGTACAACATGGTCGAATTGGTTCTCAGACCAAAAATTCGTCAAGCCATTACTGTGTTCTGCTCCGAGGAGCCTGCGCTGCAAGAAGATGCCTTGCAACCGTGCGATTGGATTGTTTTGGCTGAGATCCATAAATTCCTCGAGCCCTTTCACGACGCTACTATTGCCAACGAAAGCTGGAAAAAGTCCATTTCCGATGTCCTACCTACCATGGACTACCTTTTGCACCATATCGAAGCAGCCAGAAATACGAGCGATATACCTCACCTAGCCACGATGATGGAGACAGCATGGGCAAAATTAGCCGACTACTACGAGCTCACAGAAGATTCACCTGTCTATTCGGCCGCGACAGTCTTGAATCCTTCTCTCAAGTGGACATACATGGAAAAGACCTGGGAAGACAGGCAAGAGTGGATTGAAAGAGCGAAGGCTCGCGTTGGGCAGTTGTGGAGAGATGAATACAAACCGGCCTCGCAGTGCTGCATTACCAGACCAATTCCTGAACAAAGACCAGATGCAAAACGGCCAAACGGATACAAAATATGGATGAAGAGCAGAAGGCTACGATTTTCAGCATGGATGATGACGAGTATGATGTGTACTGTCGCGAACCTGTAATCATGGTATCGGATCCGCTCAAATGGTGGCTGGATCCAGCGCAGCGGCGACGATTTCCCGCCTATCCTTGATGGCTATAGACATTCTGTCAATCGCGCCGATGTCGGCGGAAACGGAGCGACTCTTTCTAAGGCTAAGTTATCAGTGACCGATCAGCGAGGTTCTATCAACGTCGAAACACTCAATCTTCTGGAATGCCTCAGGTCTTGGGATAATAGCGCACTGATACTTCCGACAGAGGTAAGTTCCCAACCAACGAAATGGAGACCAGCTTCTTACGAGTGCATTTCAAGTGTCAATACATGGACGGCAGCCACGACACCATCGAACGCGTCAGCTTTGAAGCCTAAGATTCAGGTCTCGAGGACGAAAGTCAGCATCGGCTTGGTAGAACGTGATGCATTTGAAGCAATGAGGGATTCATGGGCACATGGGCGGCCTAAGGCGGAAATAACGTCTTGACTTCAATCGTGTGCGCCAAGCCTGTATTTTATATATCGCACTGATAGTGTAAACTGCAGTTCGCAGTGCAGTGCAGTTTGTCGCTGACGAACGGACGGACAGTTTGGTTTGGCCATCTGGTCTGCACTGCCAGTTTGATTTGACCATGTGGGCTTGCACTGCCAGTTCAGTGCGCCCTGGCCGAGTGCACTGGCAGTTTGGTCCAGTGGCGTCACACGCACAGAAGGGGCCGTTTGGGGTGTTCACACGCACTACTTGCACTACCCCATGCCCCACCCCCCTTTCGGTAACACCCACCTTTCGGTAGCGCAATTGAAAAATTCTCCACCAAAAGTCTACCATTTGAACTTACATGAAATATGATCAGAACTTAACATTATAAACACAAAAATTATATCATTCCGTAGAGAAATGGACGCTCTTATATGTACCGGCGCTTTTTTCCCATTCGCCCCGATCTGGTGGTGACTGGAAGGGCTTCGGGTGCCACCTTGACTTCGATCACTGAAGCTGTCTCCACCTCTGAGACCGCCTCCTCCTCTGTGTCAGAATTCAGCACAACGGCTATCTCTTGGCTTTTAATTTGGGGAATGGCTTCCTCAGCCACCAAAGCTTCACTGAGAGTCATGAACCGTCTGTTCGGGTTCGGAATTGCTCTCCTCTTCTTGCCTCTCTGCAGCCGGGCCACTTCTTCCTCTAGCTTCGCGATTCTGTTGCTGTGCTCGGCAAGCGTCTGTTCTTGGGCTTCAAAGCCTCTAGCTATCACGGCGTATCGTCTCCGGGTGCCAGGAGTCTTGTTCTTTCCGAAATCGCGAATCTGGCGGCTGTTTCTTGGCGTATCATCAGAACCCAAAAATGGCGCGGACTTTGGAGACGTCTCTACAATGTCCGCGTGAATTTCTGGATGCCGCAATGCCTTGGATCGTGAGATCGGCCAATTCCCAGTGACCCTCCAGCCGGACAATATATTCTTTGCCGTCATTCCAACCTCGCGCGCTTTAGCATATGCCCGTATAAAATTGACCTTATGAACAGGCGCAGAATCGGTCAAACAGGTCAATTTCTGAAGTTCTTTCCGGTAAGCTGCCTTGGAGGCATTGAATACACCGTTATCTAACGGCTGGAGGCCATGAGAGCAGTGGGCAGGAAGGTAACAGCAATAAACGTTGTTCAAAAGCATGTGGCCATCCATGCATCCTGGTCCCGGTTAACGGTAATTCCTACAGAGGTGGATAAAGAAACGCACCGTTGCATGACTTCCATGTCCATCTAATATGATCAGTCTAGCATCTGAGGCATCGGCTGGTCGCGTCTGGGGCAAATAGACCCTCTCAAGCCACTCAATAGCGATATGGTTGTCCGTCCATCCGTTGGGCGACGTTATGTAATGCCAGTCGGCTATTTTGCCGAATTCCGTCAAGAACCACTGTTTCTGAAGTTCTTTGCCCTTAAAGATAATGCCAGGGTAAGGACACGGCCGTCCGCGGTGATAGCTTCAATAAATGAGGTCCAGTTGCGGGACTGTGGCCCTTTCAGAAGGGCCTTCCGTTTTGGGTCTGCACTCCCAACCACAAGACTATCCAAACCTGGCAAAAAGAGTCTGGTTAGTAAAAGTAATGAAAGACAAGCCAAATACTCACCAAAGCCAGACATAATACCGCCTTCGTCAACATTCACGGTATTTTCTGGTTTAATCCATCCATACTCCTTTTCCTGATATCGAAGAACCAGTGAACCGCACGAGGCGTAAAAGCATTAAATCGGTTAGCTTCCTGACGTCTCCCACGCTTGTTCTTGATGTCCGGATGGCGATTGATGAATTTAGAGACCCAGTTGCGCCCCACTGTCCGCTCGTTGTTCAGTTGCTTCATAAGAGCCTCCACACATGCGCGGATCTGACTGTGGGAGGGAGCATAGCCGAGAGACTCTTGGCGGAGGATCCAAGAAACCAAGCGAGCTTCCTGAGACTTACTCAAGAGTTGACGAGGCTGGATCTGATCAGCCAGGGCTACCTGGCCTTTGAGTCTGTCGGAAATAGACTGCTGAGGTATGTCATACTTTGGGCGGCGCGGTACTGCGACAAGCCGTTTTTGTGACATCAATTATCGCATTAGCCATAATATCCTCCGTATAAATACCCGAGGCCGCTTTAAGGTCATTTTGGTCATGTGGTGGAGGAATAACGAGAAGAATCATCGTCAGGAGGCGGAAGGAGATTAGGGGTTGGATGGTAATTTCGCGTGCAAGGTACGCACAGGCCACAGACCCTGTACAAACATTCAACCATCGAAAAGTAGAATTCAATCAATCCTCTATCTACTCCAAGTGACGGCTTGTGAATATCTTCAAAGCTGGCTGGAATCGGTGTAAGTGAAATTGATGGGTTTTGGTGGGGATATTTCCTAATGCGCTACCGAAAGGTGGGTGTTACCGAAAGGGGGGTGGGGCATGTATTAGGAGCCCTGCGAAGAGAGGAACCGTCGACCATTGAGAAGACACAAACGGACCACATAGTCCCGGACACTGATCGAGGCTTGGAGGAAAGCAGCTTCAGAAGTATCGACGATCTTGTGAACTCGATCGATCCTCCTTTCGTCGCTGAGTGTTGCGATGAGGACTTTGCTCTGTCGACTGAGCAGACTCAACCCTCCCCTGGTGACCCGGCGACTCCTGTCCCCGACTCGGCTGCCGTCGGCCTGGAAGTTGACACCGTCTGTGAGACGTCTACATCCGGCATGTTTCCTCTCGATGGACCGGCTGCCTTCGCGGAGACCGATAAACTGTCGTTTTTGGCCGACATCGTCAACACCAATCCGGACCGACATGGCACATCTGTGCCGTGCGTTATGCAGGTCCAGACTACGGGAGACCAGCCGTTCGTCCGAGTGGAGCGTGGTGCGGATTTTGCAGACAACCTGCACGAAGATTTCTTCCCTCGAACATTTCCAAAGCTTTTTCCGTGGGGAAGGGGCGGCCCGAAATCGAAGGGCGACTCGAGTCGTAGCCGACAAAGCGACGCTGCCGACAGTCGTCCGAATCACTCTCTTCAGTACTGGACCAGATACGTATTGCAACGGCATGGTGGCCGATTCGCCACCCATCCTGTCTTTTGTTTCTTAGTATTCAACACCCTCCTTCGCTCCTCCAACCGCCGCATCAGCATGGTCCGTGTCGCTAAAGATTCCTTCCACAGGCTCGAGCAAGCGTATGCGAACTTGAACGAGGACCGACTGAAGAGAGCCGAGGCGGAGATGCGGGAGACAAGGACCACGTCGGACCCTGACATATCGGTCTTGCTTCGCGAGCTGTCGATTTTTGGCCACGCACAGCCGCTCTCGAACGAATCCCGTTTGCTTATGCGGAGGAAGATCCAAGCTGTTAACATTTGGGCCGGTATGCCTGCAGTTTGGATTACCATCAGTCCCAACGACATTAATAATCCGATAAAGATGAAGCTTGCCATTCATAGGCTGCACGATTATGACTCTGCAAAGGAGCTTTTGGCCGATCTCCGTGAAAAGTACGACAGAATCGCCCTCAGCACCATGGATCCGGTCAGCTCGGGCATCTTCTTCCACCGAGAAATATCCCTATTCTTTGACAAATACGTGAATACAGGCCGGGAATCGATCTTTGGGAAGATTAGCCACTACTACGCGACGGTGGAGACGAATGAGCGAGGCAGCCTCCACTTACATGGACTCCTCTGGCTGGAGGGCAACATGCGGTTACCGAACCTGATGGACGATATGGCCAATCCCGCGGAAGAAGCATACCGTGCCCAAGTGATCCGGTATGTAGACTCTGTCTTTCACGAGTGTTTAGACGAAGATGCCGGAAAAGCCGTGCGACAACAGAGGAAGCCCATCGATCCCGTGGAGGAGGTCATGACCAGCTCCTCGGCTCTCACTGCGGCCTTCGAAGACGAATCCAACTTCATCGCGTACTGTTGCCAAGTGCACTCCCACACGTACACCTGCCTCAAGTATTCTCTGAAGGGTATCGTCGAACAGGGTGCAGATCCACAGAGACGGACAGCCTGCCGCTTCAAGGCACCGTGGAAGATCGTCGAGGAGACAGGGTTCACAGAGGACGGTCTGCTTCAGATCCGGCGCAATCACCCACTCGTCAACCGGTATAACAAGTCATTGGCGGTCGGCCTTCGCCACAATCACGACGTCTCGATGATCTTGACCAAAACCAAGGGCCTGGCCATGGTGTACTACATCACGAACTACGCCACCAAACTGGATACGCCGATGTGGAAGCGCATTGCTCTCGCCGCCGAGGTTGCCCGCCAACTCCGCGAAGCCGGTCGTCCGACGTCTCGCGCACCAGATCCCGCCCTGCCCGACAACAGGCAGCAGGCAGTGTTGAACGAAAGCCGTCAATTCCTGATGAGAACGGCAAATCGGATCTTCTCCGAGCGACAACTCTCGGCCGTAGAGGTCTGTTACCACCTCCTTGGATATGATACCGACTTTACCAACGTGCCGCATTGGTCTTTCCTGAACATGACGGCGCTCTATTGGGCAATCTTTCGGCTATGGGCACATCTCCGCCATCAGGCCGGCGAGCTGACGGACGCTGAACAGCCCGCGGAGACAATCCGTCTGAGGCAAGGAGGGCGAACCCTTCTATACCTAGACGCGTACGCGTACCGGGGCCATGTTCTACGAGACTTATGCCTGTATGACTACATGTCAATGATTCATTTGGTGCGTCGAAAAGGTCGGAGTGAAGACGACTCACATTTTCTCGATGGCCAGGATTCCGACTGTGACGACTGGATCCAAAAGCTTCGACGGCCCGACCAGTACGCCACCCCGATCTTCCAAGGATACATCAGCGACGACCATGAGGACGATCACCCAGTCTATATTAAGCGGTACGCTCTAAACCCCCCGGCACCGTTTTGGCTCTATCTGATAGCCCGTGCAGAAATTCGGTCCTACACTTGGCGTTATTCGTCCCTTGGGAGAACTTTATTTCTGAGAGCCAAGGCGACATAACCGACATATGGACGACGCATCGATCGGGGCTTTGTCCCCGCCTCCGTTTCCATGTCTCCAACATTGGTCTTTTGAGAAAATCTGCCGAAGACGCGCGCAAGGACGCGAAGCTCTGGGCCAGTCGATCGGAAGGTGACGACACAATTGACGTCGAGTACCCGCTTGACGATGGCCGCTACGAGGAGGAGCCTCCAGCGATGGCTCATCGTCAGGCCTACAGAGCTCTACTCCAGATTTTGCGAAATGCCGTGCAGCAAACGGACGCCACGAAAGACTCACCCGTCCTTGGAGGCCTAATACGCGATCTGTGCGAAGAGAACCCGGCGGAAGATGAGCAACCTTTGGTGCAACGTCAGGAGGATTCGTACCGGAATATACCCCATGATCAAGGTGATGCCTTGTGCCAATTTCCAATATCTCGAGACGATGTCCAAGCAGCGGCCAAGGCCCAACAGCTAATGCATCTTCGGATGCTTGACGACATTGAGAGTGGTTCTCAGGGGACCATGCTTTCCGCGGATGGCGCCGACGTCGACGATACCCTAGCTCGCTACGGCGATACGGAGTCCGCTGCTGCGCTCCCGGGCAGCGACCTCAATGAACAAGGCCCTCGGATGCTTGTCGACGTCAGTCCGGCAACTAGCTTCGCGGAGATGGGACACACCACCGCAGCCAGCTTTACACTGAACTATCTACAGACCATGGCCCTTCAACTCGTTTGCCTGTTTCTGGACAAGTATACTGCCAATCCGGACTCAGCGGGTCAGCATCTTCAATACACCGGCGGGCCGGGTGGCACGGGAAAGTCGAGGATTATCGATGCCCTGAAGGACGTGTTCGCGGCGAGGAACCAGCCGCATCTTCTGCAGATAACCGGCACATCGGGCAGTTCGGCGGCCCAGATTGGCGGCACGACGATCCACTCGGCCTGTGGGTTAGATTCCCATCGCGATCCAAACAAACCGCCTCCCCCCTTCTCGGAGGCGAAGAAGTGGATCTGGAAACAGAAGCTGGTACTCGTGATTGACGAGGTCAGTATGCTTGGAGGAGCCACTCTGCACAACGTCAGTCGTCACCTGCAGGCACTCCGTGACTGCCCGGACGAACCATTTGGCGGGATGCCCGTCGTTCTACTGATGGGAGACTTCTACCAGTTCGCCCCCGTGCGGGAAACAAGCCTACTAATCATCACACCGCCGGACCGAACAGAGACCCCCCTGCGACAAGCGACCATCTCTCACCACAGCGGCTGCAGATTGTGGCATCTGTTCAAAACCGTGGTGCTCCTCGAAGACCAAGTCCGCGCACGCAACGATCCCCAACTCCGTGCACTCCTGGATCGAGTTCGTAACGGGCGCCAGACCCATGAAGATCTGATCTTGCTCAATGCCAACATTGTAGGACGCTCGCAAATCACCTTCCACGATGGTTTGCGTGCTATAACGCCGCTGAACCGCACCCGGTGGGCCCTCAACATGGAAGCTGTCGTTGGCTGGGCGCGCTTCAACCAGCGGCATATCCGTATCTTTGTCTCGACTCACACCTGGCGTAGCGGCGCGCTTTCTCCAGACATCGTGGCGCGAACCATCGGACAAGGCGACGACTCTGCCTGCAAAGTCCCCGGCGTCTTATTCTACGCCCAGGGCATGCCCGTGGTTGTGAACAAGAACATCTACATTGGCCTGAAGGTTGTGAATGGGGCCGACTTTACTGCCGTGGATGTAATAATCGATCCCAATCACCCGGGATACTGCTTGGCAGATGACGTGACCATCCACTTCGGGCCACCGCTCGGCATTCTTCTGCAGTCCGAGGAGACGAAGGCCTTGGCGATACCGTCCTCCCGGTGGGGACGGTACTCATCCGACCCATGTCGCATACGCTCGATTCGACTAACTCTCACTTCAAATTCTTGTCGGCAAGATGCACGCGACGTGGATTACCCGTTGCGCCAGCGTTCGTCCTCACTGACGATAAATCCCAGGGTAAAACGTTCGTGGAGGTACTCTTGGAGCTGCGTGGAAATCGTGTGACCAATGGTGAACCCTCCAAATGCGATTTCACGAGCCTCTATGTTCAACTGTCCAGGTGTACTACGCTCCATGGCATCAAACTCCTCAGTCCCGTGAGATACCAGGATTTTATTGACAATACGCTAGATCGAGCCATGCTTGATGGAATGCGCAAAATCACAAACTTGGCGGCGCAAACGAGACGGGCATATGAGGGTGGCGGTTCAGAAAAGCAGTGACAGTGGTCAATCCGATCGTTCATGTCGCCTTTTCGTGCGTACAAGAGTCACACCTGATAAGGTGACCGGGCCGCACGCCAATCGTCTGGATCTCGCTCCCCTCCCTTCCCAGGACGTAAGCGCTTTTGCTCCTCACAATAATTTACCCACCATTTCTCGAACGCCTGGCGGCTGTAAAGCCATCTCGGCGGCCCGTCTCCTTCCCCGAACAGGTCCAAGATGTGGTCGCAGAACATCCACACTCCTTCAAGATGCTGCGGATAAAATGGCCTCCTGTCCTTGCGCGCGACCACGACGGTGCCAACTTGTGACTGCCATTCTGAGGTGCAAACCCGGAGTCGGCATCAATATTGAGGTACGTAGCAATCTGGTTGTCGAGGTCTGCCTCGTTGACGGACTGAGTCCCCGTCCGATAGAGGACCAGCGGGACCTCGATGAGCGCTGGGACGGAGGGCACCGACTGCGAAAACATATCATGATTCGCAGGGATTGTAGTGGCAGACCAGAGGGGAAACTTGCGTTTCTCGGCCTCGCATCGGACAATGACAGCTTCGACATGCCCCGACTTGCTGTGCGTTTCCTCAAACCTGACGTACCCATCGGCGGCGAGGCATGCGTGGGCGGCGGGTGGTTTTGCCGCTGGCGCTTGCTGGGGCGATGTCTCTGGCTCCGAATCGGTGTCGATGTTGTCCCACTTTGAGTAATCAATCGGAGGCATTGGGTCGATTCTTGACAAATTGTTACCCTTTACTGCATAATTCGCAACGGTTCGGACTCCTTCGACCTTCAAGATGATGGCTCCTGAAAAGGCTCCATTACGTCCTTACCCCGCCCTAAGCCTATCGTGTTGTGGCGGGGTAAAACGGCGTCCAAGCAGCCACACTAACGTACCCCACTGCGTCATGCAACGCACTAGGTCATGCAACAATTTTCAACACCTGACGCGTCTTCTTCAAATTGACGCGATATGGATCACAACCCTCGTATTGCAGAGGCAATTATAGAACTGCAATCCCAAGATCGCCCTAAATATGCAGAGACCGCGAGGAGATACAATATCGACAAATCCACGCTGTGGCGCCGCTTCAAAGGCAAAACAGCCTCAAATCACGACGCGAACTCTTACTCGCGACAGAAACTCACCAGCGCGCAGGAGGAGATTCTTATTGGGCACGTCAATAAGCTGACCGACCGTGGTATCCCGCCTACCCCCTCAGATGTTGAAGAATATCGCCGAGGAAATCGCAGGGACAGAGCTTGGTGTCAACTGGGTGAGCCGCTTCCGCAAGCGACACCATGACCGTCTTTCGAGCTTGTATTTGCGCACCATAGATCATCAGCGGAAGGCTGCTGATAATTCCAGGCATTTCCAAAACTTCTTCAATCTAGTAAGACTGCTTTTTATCGTCATTTCAAGGGGTATACTGCCGACAATACTCGGTCAAATGCCGTAAAGTCGCCATTTCTGACCGAATCCAACTAGCTCCGCGAAAAGATCGAAAAGTACAACATCAGTCCCTCAAATGTTTATAATTTTGACGAGAAGGGATTCCAAATTGGTCTCTCTCGCTCCACCAAGCGAGTTGTCCCCCGAGAAGCCCTCAGGCGCGGAAAACTGGTCGGGGCAAGCCAAGACGGGAACCGGGAGTTCATCACGCTGATCGCTGCCATATGTGCAGATTATTCGTACCGCCACCGGCCCTCATTTACAAAGGGGGAGTCAAAAGACTTTCAAGATACTTGGCTTGAGGATTTTGACCATTCCAGCGAAGTAGCCTTCTTCGCCAGTACGGAAAACGGCTGGAGCTGTGATGCACTGGGTTTACACTGGCTTCAGCGCATATTTGACTGCCATACGAAGCAAAAGGCTGGTCGTGCCTACCGTCTCTTAATTTTAGACGGTCACAATAGTCACATTAACCTGAAATTCATTGACTATGCCGATCGGAATCGAATTCTCATTGCTGTGTTGCCATCGCACTCAACTCATCGGCTTCAACCACTCGATGTTGGCCTGTTTTCCGCACTCTCCACCTATTATGCTCAAGGTTCCGACCAGCTGATGTCCATTGGATGGGGGTTAATTCGCCTTACCAAACGGAATTTTTGGCCACTCTTTCGTGATGCGTGGAACCAGGCATTTACGGCCAAAAATATCGAGGCTGGTTGGCGGGCCACAGGAATCCATCCACTCGACCCCGGCAAAGTATTGTCCAAGATTAGCCACAGCAGTGATGTGACACCCCCACAAACTGCATCTGAGGAAAGGGCGATGAAGACTCCAGGCTCTCTTCGGGCTATTCGGCGCATTACCCGCCGTCTCCGCAAGGAAGGGCTGATGGACTCCGAGTCACAGCGCTCTCCCGAGCATCAGAGAAACTGGCGACACAATATGAGCTCGTACAACACGAAAATCGAGATCTACAGGAAGCGCTCAAACTTGCACACAAAAGGAAACGCAGAAAGGCCTTGGGCCTTTTCAATCCGGAAGAAAGTGGTGGCCAGCCGGTCTTTTTCAGTCCAGCCAAGGTGGAACTGGCGCGGCGACGTCAGACGGACAAGGCACAGGCCGACGAGCAGCGCAAGCAAGCCATTGAAGATCGTCGACTCCAGGTAGCCATATCACGTGAAGAAAAGGCTCGAGAATCTGCCGAGAAGAAAAACAGCGGGCTGCAATGCGTCAGGCCTTGCGAGAGCAGCGTTCTCGAGAGAAGACAGAGCGTGCTGCGGAGCGCGAGGCAAAGCGAGCTGAGAAACGGGAGGCCGCAGCAAAATTAAAAGCAGAGAGGTCTGCACGCGAGGCTGAACGCCAGGCTATTCGGGAAGTCAAGTTTGAGGTAGCTGCTACGTCAAAGCCTGGTGTAAGAGGGCACAAAAGACATGGTAGCGGTGAGAAAACGAGGGCGTTGGAAGCGGGTTTGCGCGACGGGCATTCAACCACGCAACAACTCGGAGGAAGAAAGGGTAAAGATTGGTTCTGAAGCTTCAGTGGCTCGAGACCACAGTCCCGGAGCTTTAGGGTAAAGACATACCTCCCGTTCGACGGAAGCGCAGGGAAGTATGGAGGCCGGTTTCTCAGTCTCTCAGGTCTGGGCGGACCACAAGACCGCCTGCTCATATTTCCTAAGAAAACCATCATATAGATAGACTCTGTATGAAGTGTTTCACATATTGTAATGTTTAATAGTATTTTAAATGGTTTGTGTCGGTTGCAGGATTAATTTTCGCTCTGGCTTGCCGGTCGGGCAATTTGTTGCATGACGTGGTGCGTTGCATGACTCAGTGAGGTACGTTAAACTAAACTAAACTAAACTAAACGGACGAATATACAAAGCTCGAGATCCAACAACCATGACGCGCAGACGATCGATCTCACTTCCGACGATAGTCAAACAGAACGACAGATAGCTCCTACGATGACAGTCCCAGCTATAAAGTCTACAAATGGATTACGTCAACTCGTTACGGCCACGAACGAGGGCAACACCCATCGCTCTGAGAGTGCGCAGGCAACAAGAAAGCGATCAATGCTCCAGCCCTTCGATCTAACGGTGAACTTTTATTGTGCGTCCTTTAGAATCATCGATAATAAAGGATTGCCTGTAAAGAAGTATCACGTAGGATATCCTAGTCTTGTACGGAAGGTTACACACTGTTTCTTTTCCGAACCAGCCAAGCAATTCCCGTCACATTCCGACATGATTCAACAGATTATTCGCAGAGCCATTAACGACGAGACTTTAATCGATCGCGACTGGAAGCTCCTATCAGCTTGCTTAGCAAACAATCCAGGCTCGATCTCGTATTATCCATCACAAGCATACGAGACGACATCCCTGCTTGACCTTTTCGCTCGATTTCCCAAACAAGGCGATTGCATCACTTTTAAGTACTCTTTAATCTTTTTGTTCTCTTACGAGAGCGACAACAACCCAGACGACCTCTTCGAACCCGCACATATTCTTAGCGCCAAGAACGAACCTTTAGTTAAAAAAGAGAGTGCGTCTTCGAAGAAACGCAAGCAACTCCCTAAGACTAAACCGACGCCGAAGAATACAAGCAAGAAGTTTAAGGTAGAGGCTATCAAGGAGGAGGCCGAGAATAAATCTACGATACAAGTAGCATCTGAGGCGGATTTTGACTTTTCACAGGACTTTAAGTCAGATTTAGGGAGCCCAGGTCAGGTCTTAGAGGATATCAAGGAAGGCGAGACTCAAGAAGATGGTATCTCTAACGCGGACGGGACTATAGGGAGCAAATGGTTACACGTCGTCAAGCTCATGTAAAATCGCAATCTTAACCGTTCACTTGCTTTTTTCTTTAATTACCATCGTCACTCCTAAAACTCAACTGTTCAAGATCGTCTAGGCTAATATTAGACTGTGATAAGACTTGTTGTAGTCGGTCCCGACCATTTTCTGGGCGACTAAGTAACGTGACTTCCGGTTGCTTCTGATCAGTACCTAATATACTGATGCAGATGTGTCCGGAGCGAGTTGTACTCGTCAAGCCATGGATATTCCGGGTTCGGAGGACTTGAAGATATAGTTCCAATGCTTAATTGAACCAAATAATCGCATATCTCTTTAGTTTTAAGCGGTAGGTAGTCGTCTAGGTTCGTGGTATCCTCATCGAAAAGCTCGGTGCATATGCGAAGCCGATCCGGTGGGATCTCCTCGGCATAATTCTGTTCACCAGCAGAATCAAGCTGATGATATAAGACCGTAGGTTGCCCGCTTCGAACGTGTGGACGATTTGGCTGATGTCGAATAGTATGACTGTTCCACATATGAACGAATTGGACTAGCTCTTGACGGATAGTATCCATATAGATATAGAGAATTGCCACTCGATCCGCCCTGAGCTACTGTCAAATAAGCCATGTTCGGTGAGCCATTGAAAGTATTGCTAATGGAGAGTTAGTATAACTAGGGTAGATGATGGATAAAATTATACTTACTCGCCAGAACCCAGCACGATTACTGCCTAACCGATGCCACCAGCTCTCAATCCGGGTGTTATGAATGCTTCGGCCAAAGTACCAGCAGTCTCCAAATGCAATTGGGACGAGATAAGAGACCTGTTCCTTCGTTCGCATGCCGGATAGGTAATAATGTATCCCGCATAAGAGGGATGTCTCATTACCATGGTCCGATCGCAAGATACGAGGCATAGCGTGCCGCTGGTTTAGTACGTGGAGGTACTGTTTTGCAACGTTCCAGCTCGTACTGGATGAAAACCCACAGTAAAACCACGTAATATACCGTGAGTACGCGTCAATACCAGCATAGATCTCAAAACCCCAATTCTTAAGTTTGTCGTAGCCATCAATAGACCAGACCCAGTCTGGGCCATGGATAGAGAAGTCACGTCGTTTGTAACGTGTTCGTCCCCATCGTTCCCTAACGTTCTCAGGCGTGAAGTCTCGATACTCTGCGTATAGGGCATCACGACTAATAATATGATGTTGCTGGCGCATATACGTAGGTATAGAGATAGTTCCGGCCATGTCCTTGTAGAGTTGTAGAGATCTGTGCCTGGCTGTTAAAAAAGGACCGGGCGCGTTCTCTTGCGACTTGGAGCGCTTCAGGGATTGGCGGCGGTAGAGCCCTCTTCAAGCCGAATTCTTTCAAGACGGAACTTTGAGATCGTAAACCCTCGTCTCTAAGTCGTTTAAGCATGAAATCATCCTTAAGACATTCATCAAAGAATAGCGACCTAATTCGGTCCCGTAAGGTATCTGAAGTGATCGTACGTGCTTGACGAAGAAGTCCCCAGTCTTTGATCGATCGATAGAGACTGGCGCGGCTTACTTGAAGCTGATGATGCTCGAGAAGATGCGTACGGATTGTATTAATAGAGGATCCATCTCGATGCAAGCCGGTGATTTCCTCCTGAACTGTGGAAAGATCAATTTGTGGTCGAGGCATATTTGTTTAACTGAGTAAAGCGCTATTCGGGCTCAATGATATCGTAGAAGGAGAAAAGCACTGAAAATGTGTACCAATGCGCAGAGCGAACGCTTACTTTCATTTCTTTCAATATACAAGTTACCCAGTTGCACTTAGACCCGATCGGGTAATCTAACCCCGGGGTGCCCACAGCCCAAAATGCGTTTTGATACAGTCTGGCCTACAGTCGCCCGTAACGGTGGTTCTGTGGCGTGCCTAATGGGGAAAGTGCATTGTGGAATCTATTGGTATGATGGGGGTCAAAGCAGCTCGTTTCTGTTGCGAAGACCATTGCGCCATGCAGGCAAAAGTGGAACGCGCTCCTACAGGTGCGCTGCAATTGACACATATCTGATGTCTGTCTTTCTTCCCGATAGTTTCTTGATGTGTACGTGTGTGTCTGCTCCGAAAGAAAAGGGAGGCCCTTGGTGGGTGGCTTTGGGCATTAGCCTTTTCCTCCCCTGCATGCCCCCTTGGCTGGCAGCTGCGAAGCGGGGTGATCCTTTTTTTTCACCATATATTTCGACCATATCGCCATTCATTCAAGATTTTGATGAATGAATTGAATAAAGACTCCTGATTTTCGATTCGTCGAATTTGAAGACCTTACCCGATTCCGCTTCATTCAATTCAAGGGTCCTGAGGCCAATTCGACTTCAAAATCTTCAAATATCAGCCCTAGACTCACTCTTGAGCGCTGTTTGCCTTGATGGCGGCGGCGCAACGTGGTCTCATCGCAGCCAAATTGGCGAGCTGTTTCAGCGTAATTGACCGATTCTGAGGACTTCAGGAAAGCAAGCGCTTCGTCAATAGCCGCCATGGTTGTTGAGATGTTCCAGATTGATGTTGAGACAGAATGTCGGTAGGTAGGTAGGTAGGATGTCGCATATCAAGCCTGTCTAGGATGATTATTCATGAAGTGACGATGTTACTCGCAACGCCACTGTTGCCTGCTAGGCAACCACTACTGCGTAATCACGCGACGGACCTTTCATTTGCGTATAAAGAGCTGCACAGCTCCGTGCGTTCGTTCGTTCACTTCTTGTTCTTTAGATAATTCTCATCAATTGCCTGATGCCATCTCTGACCCGTGTGGAGCCAAATGTCTGACAGTTATGAGCCCGGTAGCACTTAGGCGCTCATCATAGCTGATTCCGACCATCGTGCAAGATCGCTCGCACGGTGCCTATCGCCACACGCACACATCACTCAGGGGATACAAACCCTGCCGCTTTTGTCTGCTTGCTTACGCCAATCGTTCTATCCCTCCTTGCTGCCCATTTCCCAACACCAAAGGCTTTCCGAAGATGACAGCCAAGTCTGAGGTTACGCTCTCCAGACCGTCCGAATGGGCTTCCTGGTACGACGATTTCGTCTCAAGGGCTGAGACTTCCAAGGTCTTTGGCTTTGTCGATATCGACAAGGATGCTCCGATCCTGGAGGAACCAAAGGAGCCTATGACTTCCGAGGAAATGCTTGAGTCACTCAACAAGTCTGCCTTTAACGCTTGGGCACGCGCATACCAGCAGAACGCTGCATCTGCCGGACCAAGACCAGACCCGGCCACTGACCTCAACGATGGTCAGTGGACCCGACTCACACGTCTTCAGTCCGAATATAAAGTCAAGCTAGCGACCTTCGCCAACCGGCAGCGCGCCTATGCTGAACTCGCTGTTTGGGTCCGATCAACTGTCGATAAAACCTATCTTGGCAACACGACTTCCAAGTCTGACCTTCGCGTTATTGTCCGCGACCTGAAATCAAGCCTTGCGCCCTCTGAAGACGAACAGAAAGAGGAAGCACGCTTAAGATACCGTCAGGTCCTCACCCAGACAAAGAGAGTCAAGCCGGAGGACTGGCTCGTGGCTTGAATAAAGCCAAGTTAGAAGGCGAACGACACAAGATCGCCGAGCTTGAAGGACAGTCTGCCCTCAATGACTTTCTCACAGCGACTTCTGCCTTTGATGCGACATGGGCAAGCCAGCAGAAGGTCCACATCATGAACAGCAAAAAGTTCGGCCTCAAGATTGATGTCACACTACGCGCATTGGGCGAACTGTTCCACGAGCAGGTCCGAAGCACCAGAATGAGCAGCAAGCTGTCTGACAGCGTGTTTGCCGCCTCTGATGCAGCTCAAAGCCACTGTCCATGCGGAGTGCCGTCGTCTAAGCACCGATGGAAGTCCCTTGACTGCGCTGCTGTACAAATTGCAATCAATGGCGAGTCCAAGGATGGACGACAAGTCAAGTCCAGCCGCGTCAAGACCTGCAAGGAAGCTCTCAAGCAAGCCAAGTGGAAGAGTCTTGTAGACACGGTCAAGGCCTCGGCAGCCACTGCCAAGACAGATCAAGCAGGAGATAAAGGAAACCCACGCAAACATGGCGACTTTGCCGGACTGACAATCGATGCAAAAGGCCTCACAAGTGGAACCACCGACTCGGTCTTTTCAGCTCTACGCGAGAAGCATCCTCTTTACAATTCGACGATCTATGACGGTGGAGCAACTACCCATATCGTCAATGACAAGAGTCTGCTGACCGACATCCGCGAAGCTGAGGAAACCGACTACGTTATGATCGGAGAAGGTTCCTTGAAGGTCGAAGCACGGGGCACTCGAAGGGTGGAAAATGTTCTGGATGGCGAAAACGGAAGAAACACACGCGCCCTTGTTCTTCTCGACGTTGCGCATGTGCCACGATTCCACACGAACATTGTCAGCGCGAAGAAGCTTGCAAGGAAGGGTCTATGGCACTGTGGGGTCGACAACACGCTTCGAATGGGAACCTATGACGACAATGATATCCTTTGTCGGCTTACAGACCAGTACGATCTCGACGTAGTCGAATACAAGCCAGTTTCCCGCTCTTACTTCAAGCTTCCACAATCACTGATCTCCGTGTTCAACGCCTTCCAAGGCGTATTTTCTTCCTTTCAGACAGACAACACTAGGCCAAGACGGCAGAGAATGGCGATTTCAAGGGTTCCGCCTCCACCACGATTGATTCGTCCGAAACCTGGCATCACCGATCCTGCCACGCTGGGCCACAAGCACTTGAACAACTTGTCTTACAGACAAAGGGCATCCGGATCAAGGGCCCAACCACCGTTCAGTGCACGGCCTGTGGCACCGGCAAGGCAACCGAGATTATCTCCCGCAGGGAATCCCCGAACAAATCAAGGCAACCGTTCTTTCGGGTCTTTATCGACATTTACCAGATCGCGGGCACGCCGTAGCGGACGATGAGCGCCAGGATCTTGTGCCGCATGCTGAGACGGAGCTCAGTTCTTATCAACACCTTCATTCTTCAGTCTCGTGGCCGGCCTCAGTGGAAGCCCTACCTCTCACAGGGCCAGTGGCGGCAGCAGCTTGTTGACGAGATTATCGCAAGATACGGAAAAAGCGGCAGCTCGAGGCAACGATATAACGCCGGCAACGAATTCGTGCCAATATCACAGCATCAACATATCAACAGGGGAAAATGCTCTCGCTGCTTGGCCTGCCAAGGATTCAAGCTGGGCCAAACACGGTCTCAAAGCCAGCAAAAAAGGGGCCAGAGGGCGGCTCTGGCTGACTTGACTGGCAATGCCCTCAACCGCCGGCAGGCGCGGCAGACACGTTGGGGATGTAATGCATGCGGTAGCTTTGTGTAAAGACGGAAGTAACTATTAATGTGTGAGTTTTTATTGGCTGTAATCCCTGTAAGGTACACGCTTGCAGCCTTCGTACACTCAATGGGATAGGGGCACGATTTTGAGGCTTAGTCAGAAAGCGCGCCCCGGGCGCCAGTGTAAGTTATCAGCCGCCGACGCAGTGGGGAGCCAATGTATGTATGTATGTGTATTTCACCCGGAGGATTTCTCCTATAGGGCCTAGACGTAAAAGCTACTGACATTTCAATACATTAATGCGTAACACCTTAAGCCCCACGGATGTGGGGAGCCAATGCAATGCAATGCAATTTATTCCGCCCGGAGGGACCAACCCTAGAGGGCCGCGACACTCAGCTATTTACAGATCCTCCACTTTCGACTGCAACACCCAGAAGCCCCACATTTTGCTCCTATCCGTACATTTCAGCCTCCAATTTCGCCGTTGACAGGCCTGCTTGAAGGCCCATTTCTCCAAGTGTTCAGCATCCTATTCTCAGCAGCTGAAGCCCGGTCTGTCAATGAGAGGCTGTATGGTGCTAGTACTGTGCACTCTGGTTTGCCAGTACTGTCATCGTTGGTCCGTGTCTAGTCTCCCGGTTGCCATCGCGAATTTGATCGTAGCGCGTACTGCTGGTAGGTTCGGCTTCCATTTGTCGCCATCGGACATCGACTTCCTCCTAGGAAGAAAGACAGATTTCCATCTTGGTTCGATTGCATTTCATCATGCTTTTCTTTCAGAGATCCATGCCTTACATCGAAAGAGGAAGTGCTCCACTGTCTCGATTGCTTGACCACAGCCACATAGGTCGCTTTCTGCCGCCTGTATTCCATGAAGGTAACTATTGAGTCTCGATTTGCCTGTGCGAAGTTGCGCAAGTACTCTCGCTTCTTTCCCACTAACGTACCTCACTGAGTCATGCAACGCACCACGTCATGCAACAAATTGCCCGACCGGCAAGCCAGAGCGAAAATTAATCCTGCAACCGACACAACCATTTAAAATACTATTAAACATTACAATATGTGAAACACTTCATACAGAGTCTATCTATATGATGGTTTTCTTAGGAAATATGAGCAGGCGGTCTTGTGGTCCGCCCAGACCTGAGAGACTGAGAAACCGGCCTCCATACTTCCCTGCGCTTCCGTCGAACGGGAGGTATGTCTTTTACCCCTAAAGCTCCGGGACTGTGGTCTCGAGCCACTGAAGCTTCAGAACCAATCTTTACCCTTTCTTCCTCCGAGTTGTTGCGTGGTTGAATGCCCGTCGCGCAAACCCGCTTCCAACGCCCCTCGTTTTTCTCACCGCTACCATGTCTTTTGTGCCCTCTTACACCAGGCTTTGACGTAGCAGCTACCTCAAACTTGACTTCCCGAATAGCCTGGCGTTCAGCCTCGCGTGCAGACCTCTGCTTTTAATTTTGCTGCGGCCTCCCGTTTCTCAGCTCGCTTTGCCTCGCGCTCCGCAGCACGCTCTGTCTTCTCTCGAGAACGCTGCTCTCGCAAGGCCTGACGCATTGCAGCCCGCTGTTTTTCTTCTCGGCAGATTCTCGAGCCTTTTCTTCACGTGATATGGCTACCTGGAGTCGACGATCTTCAATGGCTTGCTTGCGCTGCTCGTCGGCCTGTGCCTTGTCCGTCTGACGTCGCCGCGCCAGTTCCACCTTGGCTGGACTGAAAAAGACCGGCTGGCCACCACTTTCTTCCGGATTGAAAAGGCCCAAGGCCTTTCTGCGTTTCCTTTATGTGCAAGTTTGAGCGCTTCCTGTAGATCTCGATTTTCGTGTTGTACGAGCTCATATTGTGTCGCCAGTTTCTCTGATGCTCGGGAGAGCGCTGTGACTCGGGAGTCCATCAGCCCTTCCTTGCGGAGACGGCGGGTAATGCGCCGAATAGCCCGAAGAGAGCCTGGAGTCTTCATCGCCCTTTCCTCAGATGCAGTTTGTGGGGGTGTCACATCACTGCTGTGGCTAATCTTGGACAATACTTTGCCGGGGTCGAGTGGATGGATTCCTGTGGCCCGCCAACCAGCCTCGATATTTTTGGCCGTAAATGCCTGGTTCCACGCATCACGAAAGAGTGGCCAAAAATTCCGTTTGGTAGGCGAATTAACCCCATCCAATGGACATCAGCTGGTCGGAACCTTGAGCATAATAGGTGGAGAGTGCGGAAAACAGGCCAACATCGAGTGGTTGAAGCCGATGAGTTGAGTGCGATGGCAACACAGCAATGAGAATTCGATTCCGATCGGCATAGTCAATGAATTTCAGGTTAATGTGACTATTGTGACCGTCTAAAATTAAGAGACGGTAGGCACGACCAGCCTTTTGCTTCGTATGGCAGTCAAATATGCGCTGAAGCCAGTGTAAACCCAGTGCATCACAGCTCCAGCCGTTTTCCGTACTGGCGAAGAAGGCTACTTCGCTGGAATGGTCAAAATCCTCAAGCCAAGTATCTTGAAAGTCTTTTGACTCCCCTTTGTAAATGAGGGCCGGTGGCAGGTACGAATAATCTGCACATATGGCAGCGATCAGCGTGATGAACTCCCGGTTCCCGTCTTGGCTTGCCCCGACCAGTTTTCCGCGCCTGAGGGCTTCTCGGGGGACAACTCGCTTGGTGGAGCGAGAGAGACCAATTTGGAATCCCTTCTCGTCAAAATTATAAACATTTGAGGACTGATGTTGTACTTTTCGATCTTTTCGCGGAGCTAGTTGGATTCGGTCAGAAATGGCGACTTTACGGCATTTGACCGAGTATTGTCGGCAGTATACCCTTGAAATGACGATAAAAGCAGTCTTACTAGATTGAAGAAGTTTTGGAAATGCCTGAATTATCAGCAGCCTTCCGCTGATGATCTATGGTGCGCAAATACAAGCTCGAAAGACGGTCATGGTGTCGCTTGCGGAAGCGGCTCACCCAGTTGACACCAAGCTCTGTCCCTGCGATTTCCTCGGCGATATTCTTCAACATCTGAGGGTAGGCGGGATACCACGGTCGGTCAGCTTATTGACGTGCCCAATAAGAATCTCCTCCTGCGCGCTGGTGAGTTTCTGTCGCGAGTAAGAGTTCGCGTCGTGATTTGAGGCTGTTTTGCCTTTGAAGCGGCGCCACAGCGTGGATTTGTCGATATTGTATCTCCTCGCGGTCTCTGCATATTTAGGGCGATCTTGGGATTGCAGTTCTATAATTGCCTCTGCAATACGAGGGTTGTGATCCATATCGCGTCAATTTGAAGAAGACGCGTCAGGTGTTGAAAATTGTTGCATGACCTAGTGCGTTGCATGACGCAGTGGGGTACGTTAAGTGAGTCGTAGATCGTTCGCGTATGAGAGGCGCGGACCCCCGCGCCTTTAAAGTCGGCGCGGACGTCCGCGCCTGTTATGTAAGCCCAGGCGGAAGATAGTCGGGCCGCCCCCTGACCTGTACTCTCCTTTTCTATTGCATGTGGCAAACTGTCGCACAGAGAGCCAGCCTCATATAGCATACCATCTGCGCTCAGAGTAGTTGTCCGCGGAAGCGATGCTATAATCCGCATATTAAGGTCGAGCGCCTGCATGCGTGGTGCTTGGACCCCATTGAGGCCAAAGCTCAAACGCAGGCTGCATTAAACCTCGCAGGCGGCCTCGGTTACAAGGGTTCTGCACCACGTCCACAAAGCAGGAGTTTCCTTTCCTTTGTGTATAAAGAGCTGCTCACTGTCGTGCACTACAGCTAGCTCTTCAAGATAATTCCAATATGGGGCTTACTGAATTCCCTGACGATTGCCTTCCTCCTGAGGGCCAGTTCGACTCGCGAGAGTCTCTTCTTGCCTCAATTAATGCGTGGGCGGCTCCAAGAGGCTATGCCTTCACCACAGGCAAGTCCACGAGAGACCCGCGGTCCGGAAGACGCACAGTCATATTTGCCTGCGATCGTGGAGGTAGACTTGGGGCTCATACAAGCAAGGACCAGAAGCCAGCTGATCGGCAACGGTCTACAAGCTCCCGTATCACTGGATGCCAGTTTTCCATCAATGCGAAAGAGAGCCTTGATAAGTCGTACTGGTATGTCAGGCATCGCCCAGGCGAGGAGAAGTCGGTCCACAACCATGAGCCCAGTCTGCATATTACAGCACATCCAGCTCATCGTGCCTCTCCTCAACTGACCAGTCAGCTATTGGGAACCTCTCAAGCGCTGGCATAGCACCAAAGGATATCCGGACATATATGCGCCAGAGCTCTCAGACTGCCCAAGGAGCGACACAGCAAGACATATATAACTGTATCGCACAGCGCAGACGAGAGCTCCTTGCTGGCCAGAGCACAATGCATGCCCTTGCCAATGAGCTTGACAACGAGGGGTTCCAGAGCCGCATACAGCTTGATCATGATGGCCGAGTCACAGCAGTCTTATTCGCACACCCAGCGTCTCTAGGATACCTCAACGCATACCCAGAATTACTACTGCTAGACTGCACATACAAGACGAACAAATATAAGATGCCACTGCTCGATATGATCGGCGTTGATGCCTGTCAGCGGTCATTCTGTATTGCCTTTGCCTTCCTCAGTGGTGAAGACGAAAATGACTATATCTGGGCACTGGACCAACTCCAATCGATATACGAGTTATATGACATTCGCCAGCCATCGGTTATCCTGACAGATCGCTGCCTCGCCTGCATAAACGCAATTTCCGGTGCTTTCCTGCGTCCAAGTCTCTGCTTTGCATCTGGCATGCGAATAAGGCGGTGCTTAGCTATTGCAAACCAGCTTTCGACCGTGACGATGAGGACTCTAATAGTGATGAGAGGTGGGCTGAGTTCTTTGGGTATTGGCACTCAATCGTGGGCTCGAAAGATGAGGAGACATTTGATCAACAAGTTGAAGAGCTCGAGAAGCGCTTTGTGCCACGATACGTCAAGGAGGTTAGCTACATACGGAAACCTGGTTGGACCCGTATAAGGAAAAGCTCGTCAAGGCCTGGGTCGATCAATATGCTCACTTCGGCAATGTGGCTACTTCCCGGGTGGAAGGCATCCACGCATTATTGAAGAGTCACCTTAAGAAGTCAACATTAGACCTCTTCGAGGCAACGAGGGCAATCAAGCAAGCTCTCCTCAACCAACTGGCCGAGCTACAAGCCAACCAAGCCAGGCAGCATATACGGATGCCAATTGAGCTCTCTGGAACCGTATATAGCACGGTACGTGGCTGGGTATCACACGAAGCCTTGCGACAGGTTGCAAAGCAACACAAGCGCCTCAACGAGAAAAACACCCCATCTTGCACAGGCAGCTTCACCAAGTCTCGCGGTCTCCCTTGTGCGCACGCATTACAGTCTCTCATAGTGGAAGATCTGCCCTCCGGCTACAACATTTTCATACACATTGGCGCCTTCGACGGGATAACAAAGAGATTGGTCAGGTCCTCATAGAGCCTCGTCGGCGACTAGACCAACTTGTCGCCGCATCAAGGATATCACAGTCATCCACACAGCGCGAGCCAAGTGCATTTGAAGCCATAGAGTCAGATCTACGGCCAAAGGCGCCGCCTACATGCAGCAAATGCCACCAGCAAGGGCACATCATGACATCTCGCAATTGTCCTTTACGCTATAGCGACATACTGCAGCGGGCAGAGGCACGGGCGGCACAGACTGCAGAGACTGCAGCAATTGCAGGGACTGCACAGACTGCACAGACTGTACAGACGGTAGCAGTTCCAGAGACTGCGCAGACTGCAGCAGTCATGGAGAAAATGACAGTTGCAGTCACTACGGTCTCTACAGTCTCTACAGCAATTGCAGAGACTACAGAGACTACAGAGAATCTATTATATGATGACCCACGAGCCATCTATCAGAGGTATGTCAGGAAAGAGACTCTTGGTATAGAGCACAGCCTCGCGGCAGTCTCAAGACCAACCAGGCATACCGAAAGGCAATGGGCTTGCCATTGCGCTACAGCAAGACTGAATATGACTGGTGCCTCGACTGGAAGCAAATGTCAAGGAGCTGCGGCTCGAGGCAATGGACCAAGGTAGAGATGATGGCATACCTTGATTGGGATAAGGCAGAAGAAGAGCGATTAGATGCCCGGGTGGCCGAGGAAATTCAGGTGCAGCCTTTCTCACGAGAAAGAGGTACTGCAGGTATATGGGCTGACTGCGAGAGAGACTCAGAGGAACAGCAGGCATTTTATTCACATATATAAGTGGTGATGATGCCGGCGATGCGAAAATGTGAGGCAGATCGTGAGATCACCGACATGCACCGGCGTGTAGCACTGTAGCTGGCCAATTTTAAGGCGGTGAACTTCCCGCACCCTCCCTTGCCACGCAACAGCGGCGCCCTTTGCGTCACGTCAATCTACCAAATAGGGAAGGCTATGGGTTCGAACCCTAAGGGATATCCTCCTTTGCAATTAATTGAAGCTATATGTATGCAGCAAGCATGCTGTATCGGTGAGGCCGACTGCGAGCGCAGTTGGCGGCGGCCCAAATGGCCTGCCAGGCTTACATAACAGGCGCGGACGTCCGCGCCGACTTTAAAGGCGCGGGGGTCCGCGCCTCTATTGGCTCCCGCCGACTTTGAGATCTCAATTGAGGTCTCCTTTTTTGTAAAGACTTTTATCCCGGCTTTTAGTTCGTGGTGGTGGGTTCGGCCCATACGCCATGGCGGGGGGTAGCGCAGGCCAGGTCGCGGTGGGGTTGGGTAGCCCGTCAGCATCGCCGACGCGGTCGACGCGTGGAGTGACGCCCAGCGGAAGGGTCCAAGACACACTTCGATCGCTCGAAAACGCGACATCGAAGACGTCAAAAAGACCGGCGACTCGAGCGACGCGGATATCGCCAGCCGAAACCGAAATTGAACGCGTAATCGAAGAGAAGAAGGCTCGCAGCAATGGCGAGACCGGCAAGGCGATGCTCCAGAGGGTGCTGGAGGTGTTGGGGAGAATGGGAGGTGAAATGGGAAGATTGAAGGATGCGATACACGAACAGAGCGACACCATCCGTGCCCAGGAGAGCCTGATCCGAGAGCTCCAGTCTCAAGTCAAGGAATCACGCAGAGAGTCTGATCGCGAGAACAAGGAGTTGCGAGAGGAACTCCAAAATACGAAGAAGGACCTGAGACAGATTCGGGAGCAGCTTGAAGCGTTCAATGCCGCAACGAACTCGGAGAGGAACAGCCCTCAAGCCTCGTATGCGGACGTTGCCCGAATAACGCCGTCGAATATATCAACGAACCTGAGCAGCCCATCAACGCGCATGACACCATCGTCGTTCAGCGACACGCTCTATTGCACAATCGACCTATCACGAGTCGAAGATCAGAACAGAGGCAGAGCGCAGGTGGGAGAAATCCGGCAAGCCGTCGAGGCCGAGATGAGGGCGAAGGAGGGTCATGAAGGGTGGCGATGCGCGGCAGTCGTGAAAGACGCGCGGAACGCAGAACGTGTTAAGATCATGTGCAGGAATGAAACAGAACTTCAGAGAGTCAAAGACGCTGCGCAGAAGACGGCGGTCATAGGAGCGCGGGTCATGAGGGATCAACTCTACCCAGTCAAGGTCGACAATGCCAATCGCACGGCAGTGTTGGACGCAGAAGGCTACGTCTTGACGGGTGCAGCCGAGGCACTTGGCGTGGAGAACAACGTCACCATTGCCAAGATTTCGTGGTTGAGCAATAAAGAGATAGGAAAAGCGTATGGGTCAATGGCTGTTTACGTTACAAAGGGGAGCGATGCGAAGAAACTACTGGATGGCCAATACTTTGACCTGGCTGGGAATCGGCGTGCACGAGTGTCTTCGAGCCGCGCAAAGGACCAGTGCAATGCTACAACTGCCAAGAAATCGGTCACAAGGCCTTCTCATGCAAGAAACCGCAGACCTGCGGTAGATGCGCGAAGCCGGGGCACCACCATAGGGAGTGCATTGCGGCGGAGCCAAAGTGCGTGCCCTGCGGAGGACCGCACGAGTCGCTCAGCCAGAATTGTCGATTGCGCAACCCACCACGCCATGCATAGAAAGCTAGGTATCTTCCAGCTTAACGTACGCAAGCGAGACACGGTACAGCTCAGTGTTATGAACGACGAGGAATTGAAGGACTGCGCGGTGCTGGCGATTGCAGAGCCCTACGCGCGCAAGAAGGACGGGATGATCGTGACGGCCCCGATGGGCCATAGCAGTTGGTCAAGGATACTTCCGACGCAGACCAACGAGGCGGGATGGCCGGTCAGGAGCATGCTTTGGATACGGAAGGACATCGACTCGGAGCAGGTCCCGATACCGTCGTCAGACCTGACAGCGGCTGTGCTGCATCTGCCAGATAGAGATGTCTTGGTGATGTCGGTGTATGTACAAGGGAAGGACGAGGAGGCCCTGATTCTCACAACGACGGAACTGGGCGGTCTAATCACCCGTTTCCGTAACGGCACTGGCAAGCGAACCGATGTGGTGTTGGCAGGGGACTTCAATCGGCACGACCTACTCTGGGGAGGCGATTGTGTCACGTCCAGGAGACAAGGTGAGGGTCAACCAATCATCGACCTTATGAACGAACATGGCCTTTGCAGCCTGCTCCCCCGCGGCACGAAGACTTGGCAGGGTCCAGATAAGGAAAGCACGATTGATCTGATGTTGGTGTCGACGGAACTGGCGGACGACATGGTGAAATGCGCCATTCACCCAGCGGAATATGGATCGGACCACCGGGCCATTCATACAGCCTTTGACATCGACCTACCAGAAAGAGACCTCACACCGAGGCT
The DNA here is from genome assembly GCF_020360975.1 of Hirsutella rhossiliensis. Lineage (NCBI taxonomy): Eukaryota > Fungi > Ascomycota > Sordariomycetes > Hypocreales > Ophiocordycipitaceae > Hirsutella > Hirsutella rhossiliensis. The sequence goes on along the minus strand of NW_025408688.1, from coordinate 748,038 downwards.
TCTACTTAGGAACGCGCCCTGGACAGCAATCAGGAACAGGGTCGAGCAGGAGCTGCGACCAATATCTTGGGACGGCAGTTTACAAGACCAGACCGACCGCTTCATGGAAGTAGTGCTTAGTGCGATCAATGACCTGACGCCACGGGCGAAGCCATCCCCGTATGCAAAGAGATGGTGGACGACCGACCTCACCCGACTGCGACAGGTCTACACCTTCTGGAGAAATCAAGCTAGGTCAAGAAGGCGAGTGGGACAGCCAGTGGTGGACCTGGAAAGGCGGGCGAAAGAAGCAGCGAAAGAATTCCATGACGCCATTCGCAAACAAAAACGGCAGCATTGGGATGACTTTCTGGCCGATGACGGCAACATTTGGAGGGCCGCTAAATACCTCAAGGCGGGAATGGACTGTGTGGACAACAAGGTACCACAGTTGAAGAGGGAAAATGGAACGGTGACGAAAGACAAGCAGGAACAGGCGGAGGAGCTGCTCAGTGCCTTTTTTCCGCCACTACCGGACGCTATCGAGCCTGAACATGAAGGACCGCAACGGGCGCCGGTGCCCATGCCAGAACTGACCATGGAGGAGATTGAAAGGAAAGTCATGACAGCCAAACCCTGGAAGGCGCCTGGAGACGACGGCCTGCCAGCCATGGTCTGAGACAGCTATGGCCGGTGGTCAGAGGGCGAGTGGTGCATCTGTTCCGGCTATCAGTGGAACATGGAGTCCTGCCGAAGCAATGGCGAATGGCAAAGATCATCCCACTGAAGAAGCCGGGAAAAGATGATTACACTGCGGCGAGGGCCTGGCGACCAATATCGTTGCTGTCGACACTGGGCAAGATCCTGGAGGCGGTGATGGCCGAGCGGATTTCCTTTGCGGTGGAAACGTTTGGGCTGTTGCCAACTAACCACTTTGGAGCCAGGAAGAGGCGTTCCGCGGAGCAGGCTCTCGTGCTCCTGCAAGAGAAAATCTACAAAGCATGGCGAATGGGCAAGGTGCTTAGTCTTGTGAACTTCGACGTCAAGGGTGCTTATAACGGAGTGTTCAAGGATAGGCTTCTACAACGGCTCGCAGCGAGGGGTTTGCCCGCGAGCTGGTCAGGTGGGTAGACGCATTCTGCTCTGAGCGGACGGCCAGCATCACGGTCAATGGACACTGTACCGCACAGCAAGAGCTCCCACAAGCAGGTCTTCCCAGGGATCGCCGCTTTCGCCGATTCTCTTTCTTTCTTCAACGCAGACCTAGTGCAGACCAAAATCAGCACCTCCGGAGGATCAATCGCATTCGTGGACGATTACTCGGCTTGGGTCACAGGCTCGACTGCAGAGTCGAACCGGGACGGAATCCAGTCCATCATCGACCGTGCCCTAGAGTGGGAAAAGCGGAGCGGGGCGACGTTCGAGGGCGACAAGACGACCATCATTCACTTTACACGAATGGCCGAGCGCTCTAGCTCAAGTCCATTTGTTATCAAAGGAAGAACGATCTGGCCACAGGAAAACGCCAAGGTGCTGGGAGTGGTCATGGATGCAAAACTACGATATAAGGAGCATATGGCACGAGCGGCATCGAAGGGACTGGAAACCGCGATGCAGCTGAAAAGACTGCGTGGATTGTCGCCCCGGGTGGCCAGGCAGTTGTTCACGGCTGCGGTTGCGCCTGCTATGGATTATGCCTCCACTGTCTGGGCTCATGCATGCGGAGTGAGGAGGGCTACTGGTTGAATCGAGCACAGATGGTAGGGGCGCAGGCGGTGACCGGAGCGTTCCGTACCGTGTCGACGGCAGTCGCGGAAGCAGAGGCAAGCATTCGGCCGGTGGTAAATCGGCACACTCAAGCAGCGGCGAGGTTTTGGATCAGCGTTCGTACTCTCCCGAGGGCGCATCCTCTCGCCCGGCTGGGCATCAGAGTGTGCCGAAGATTCACGTCCCCACTGCAAACGATGGCTCAAGAGCATGGAGAGTCAGCAGGTCAAAGCTTGAAGTCATCAGAGAATACGCGGTGGCCCCGTGGAAGACCGCATTCGTGTTCTCTGTGACCTCGATGATGACCAGGCAGCTGAGTTGGTTGCGAAAGCGCAAGGCATTGTCGTCGCGACGAGCTCATCCGAAAGGCGAGGCGTAGTCGGCATGGGAGGCTGTGTTCGAGATACGAGAGTCAACAACGAGCAAGAAGCACTGGCGAGCTATTCCATCACTCTGGGGCCGCGAGAAGATCAAAACCCATATGTCGCGGAGCTGGAGGCGATTGCCACGGCTCTGCGATGTATGCCAGCGCGACTCGAGCAAAGAGAGCTAGTCTTTGTCACAAGCAACAGATCGGCCATGCAGGCGATTGGCCAACCGCGCCAGCAGTCGGGCCAATACATCATCCAAGAAATTTACAAGCATGTCAGGCTCTTCCGGCAACGGGGTGTTTCGATTCGTATGATATGGGCCCCGGCAGGAGCTGAAGGGTTTGCGTTGGGGGCAAAAGCAAAGGCAGCAGCGCGGAAAGCGACACGCGAGGGGCGCATCCAGGAGAACTCGCCATTTCAAGCCCGCTCGACAAGAACAAGACTAGTGCTCTCTGGACTGCAACAGCAAAGACTGGAAATTCCTGCGAGAGTGGGAAGATACTCGAAAAGAATTGACACGGCGTTACCAGGCAGACATACGCGAACGATCTACGACTCACTTAGTGGGAAAGAAGCGAGAGTACTTGCGCAACTTCGCACAGGCAAATCGAGACTCAATAGTTACCTTCATGGAATACAGGCGGCAGAAAGCGACCTATGTGGCTGTGGTCAAGCAATCGAGACAGTGGAGCACTTCCTCTTTCGATGTAAGGCATGGATCTCTGAAAGAGAAAGCATGATGAAATGCAATCGAACCAAGATGGAAATCTGTCTTTCTTCCTAGGAGGAAGTCGATGTCCGATGGCGACAAATGGAAGCCGAACCTACCAGCAGTACGCGCTACGATCAAATTCGCGATGGCAACCGGGAGACTAGACACGGACCAACGATGACAGTACTGGCAAACCAGAGTGCACAGTACTAGCACCATACAGCCTCTCATTGACAGACCGGGCTTCAGCTGCTGAGAATAGGATGCTGAACACTTGGAGAAATGGGCCTTCAAGCAGGCCTGTCAACGGCGAAATTGGAGGCTGAAATGTACGGATAGGAGCAAAATGTGGGGCTTCTGGGTGTTGCAGTCGAAAGTGGAGGATCTGTAAATAGCTGAGTGTCGCGGCCCTCTAGGGTTGGTCCCTCCGGGCGGAATAAATTGCATTGCATTGGCTCCCGCCAGTGCAGTGTAACCGTTTGGCAACGCACTGCTGGTCCAGTGAGGCCTCCCCCTCCACACTGCTGGTTCAGTGAGGCTTCCCCCGCCACACTGCTGGTTCAGTGCGGCTCCCGTCAAACTGCCCCATAGTTCAGTGCGAGCGTCGCGCACTATCAGTGTCACCATCAGTGTGACGAGTGTGACTTGTGTGATAGAGCTAAACTTGGACGTTTGACCATTAACGTAATTCCTGGCCTACTTACAACGAGTCAATCGCTGATTAAACGGCGGGATGCGTTCTTGCTCAATTTTACAAACCATCTAGCTCTTACGAGATATCAAAGTGTTGCCAGGGCAGAACGAGCCTCTGCGTAGCTTTCATCTCATGTCTGTAGGGTAGCATCTGGTCACACTTCCCATACTCTCTGCTAGGCAGAACTTGACGTTGAAGCCTTTCCTCAGTTCACCTTGCCCCCCGCCGACAAACACGAAACAGACGCGACAGGGTAAAAGCAGATCAGATGTGCAATATTTATTGCGCTCTCCAATCGCCAGACCGCTTCACGATCACTGAACTTTACCGCTCGACTAGTCTTGATGAAGCAAGCCACCGGCTTCCAATCATCCAACCTTGAGGGATGTGATTGGACGTCAAGCTCATTCTGGGACGCCCGATTTTGGCCTTAATCTGACCAACTTGACCAATAGCGAGCCGGAACAAAGAGCTGCAGTCTCTTGAGCGCTTTACTGAACCGAATTCACGCTTGCATGCGTATGAATCGCGCCGTGACGCGCCAGACTATTTTATCAGGTTTTATCAGGGCCTCGTCGCGCTTTGCAGTGTCCCAATTTCTACGGCAATGACTCCCTGTTCCGTAGTTGCGGTCGTTCCCGTACCAAGATTGCCGACTTCGACACGCCCAAGACGTTTCTTCAGTATCTGATCGCCTCCAAGTTCGCGACATCATGGACAACTTCACTCAGGCGGATGCGGCCGACTGCGCAAGTGACACTGCCGCCTCATCATCGCCAACACCGTCCACTTTGTCCCCACTGAACAGTTGCCGCCAGCATATTTCGCCCGTTTGGCAATTTTGCCGAAGAGAGGAAGGGAAAAATTATGCGGCAGCTTGGACCGACGCAAACGGGACGAAATGGTGGCACTGTCAACCCTGCTGGAATAAGAAAAGAGCCAAAAAGTACAATTACTCTGGCGGTTCATCCGCCATTGTCAACCACTTGCGCAAGGAGCACCGAATCATGCTTCCCGGAAGACAAGAAAACAGGCGAGAAGTGACGCAAACTCGACTTGGTGACATCACCGCATTTTTGGCCGATGAGGCCCAGGTTTCCAAGAAACGCAAGGCGACAGTGGCTGAAAATGCCCTTGACCAGCCCATGTTTCGCGAGCTTTACTGTCTCTACGTTGTAGCCTGCAGTCTGCCATTCACTCATGTTGAGCAGCCAGCTTTTCGCGACTTGATACAGTACATTTGTCCGGCTGCGAATGATCTTCTTCCGACATCTGGGGATACCATTAGAAGCGATTTGCAAAGAGGCTACGATGGCAAACGGGAGTTTGTCAGACGTGCACTACAAAATGCTCTCGTCGATACACATTGTTCCAGACAACTGGACATCGCCGAATCATTTGGGCGTGATAGGATTCACGGTTCAGTTCGTCACCGAGGATCATGGTCTGCTGTCCTTGGTGGTCAGGATCAAAGAACTTCAAGGACAGCACAGTGGTGAGAATATGGCGGAAGCCATCATGGAGTTTGTGCGAGAGTATGGAATAGCCTCCAAGATTGGTTACTTCATGATGGATAACGCATCCAATATGAACACAATGATCGACAAAGTCAGCGACGACCTGGAACGTGAGTTCGACGTTTTCTACGACCCTCCAGCATCGACTTCGCTGTTTCGGCCACATCATCAATCTGGCGGTGATGGAATTCCTCATAGGTAAGCGTCCGCGCACGATCGAGTCCTATCACGGCCCATCCGAAGATGAGATCGAACAGTGGCGGACACGAGGGGCGATAGGGAAAGTACATAACATCGTTGTCTTCATCACATGGACTCCTCAACGGCTCCAAAAGTTCACAGGTCTCAGTGATGGTCTGCGGCTTCGGCGGGATAACGACACCCGTTGGAACTCGTGGTACAACATGGTCGAATGGGTTCTCAGACCAAAAATTCGTCAAGCCATTACTGTGTTCTGCTCCGAGGAGCCTGCGCTGCAAGAAGATGCCTTGCACCCGTGCGATTGGATTGTTTTGGCCGAGATCCATAAATTCCTCGAGCCCTTTCACGACGCTACTATTGCCAACGAAAGCTGGAAAAAGTCCATTTCCGATGTCCTACCTACCATGGACTACCTTTTGCACCATATCGAAGCAGCCAGAAATACGACCGATATACCTCACCTAGCCACGATGATGGAGACAGCATGGGCAAAATTAGCCGACTACTACGAGCTCACAGAAGATTCACCTGTCTATTCGGCCGCGACAGTCTTGAATCCTTCTCTCAAGTGGACATACATGGAAAAGACCTGGGAAGACAGGCAAGAGTGGATTGAAAGAGCGAAGGCTCGCGTTGGGCAGTTGTGGAGAGATGAATACAAACCGGCCTCGCAGTGCTGCATTACCAGACCAATTCCTGAACAAAGACCAGATGCAAAACGGCCAAACGGATACAAAATATGGATGAAAGAGCAGAAGGCTACGATTTTCAGCATGGATGATGACGAGTATGATGTGTACTGTCGCGAACCTGTAATCATGGTATCGGATCCGCTCAAATGGTGGCTGGATCCAGCGCAGCGGCGACGATTTCCGGCCTATCCTTGATGGCTATAGACATTCTGTCAATCGCGCCGATGTCGGCGGAAACGGAGCGACTCTTCTCTAAGGCTAAGTTATCAGTGACCGATCAGCGAGGTTCTATCAACGTCGAAACACTCAATCTTCTGGAATGCCTCAGGTCTTGGGATAATAGCGCACTGATACTTCCGACAGAGGTAAGTTCCTAACCAACGAAATGGAGACCAGCTTCTTACGAGTGCATTTCAAGTGTCGATACATGGACGGCAGCCACGACACCATCGAACGCGTCAGCTCTGAAGCCTAAGATTCAGGTCTCGAGGACGAAAGTCAGCATCGGCTTGGTAGAACGTGATGCATTTGAAGCAATGAGGGATTCATGGGCACATGGGCGGCCTAAGGCGGAAATAACGTCTTGACTTCAATCGTGTGCGCCAAGCCTGTATTTTATATATCGCACTGATAGTGTAAACTGCAGTTCGCAGTGCAGTGCAGTTTGTCGCTGACGAACGGACGGACAGTTTGGTTTGGCCATCTGGTCTGCACTGCCAGTTTGGTTTGACCATGTGGGCTTGCACTGCCAGTTCAGTGCGCCCTGGCCGAGTGCACTGGCAGTTTGGTCCAGTGGCGTCACACGCACAGAAGGGGCCGTTTGGGGTGTTCACACGCACTACTTGCACTATTAGGAGCCCTGAAGAAGGGGCTGTGGTGTGAGATTTCGTGTAAATTCCCCGTCTGATTTCCCTCCTCTTTTTGGAATAAAACACGCAAGATTTGCCTACCCCTTCTTTTTTGACATTATCATTAAGCTCAATAAATTACTTCGTATTTTTAATTCACTATATGGTGTGAATTTGTCCATCTTGTCGGAGGCGTCGTCAGTGACATTTTGTCGTCGTGCACGGACCAAGTATGGAAAGGTGTATTGCAATACTTGCAATAAATGTGGGGCCGATACCGATTATCGATTGCAGGCCTTTCATGTATGGAAAACCACCCTGGGCGGAAGAAGGATCCTTTCGTCTCTTCGTTCCTCAAGTTCCTCAAGGCACTCTCATTGGCAGAGCTCCCTTGAGACGATGTTGCAGTGATGTCACAGTTATGTGGATGCGCACATTAGGAGTCTTGTGGTGTATATTGAAAGCTCTGCCCCATCCATCTAAGGAGGGGTGCAGCCGGGACCTTAAGTAGGTACCGGCGCAGGCTAGGAAAACTCTTTTGTTTACAAAACGCGTAGGGGTCTGTTACGCGTCACGGTAAAGTGACTTGTGCCGCGTTGTGACCGTTCCTAGCGTACGTAGACTCCGCACCCCTTGTGACAAGTGACCCTCTTGGAATTCCCCACATCCGACTAGCCTGGGTTTGTGCCATGCATGCCCTTTCTGACCGCATCCACTGCACATTGCATGGAAGACTCGGTATATTTAGATTGCCGAGGCATTGGCGAGTGGAATGATATTTATTTTATGATTTTATCGCAAAAATTGCACGAAGAAACGCGGTCACAGTACAATATGTAAAGTCGACGCGTCGGTGGGGTAGAGGGTGCCCAAAGTGGGGGGTGTGCCTGAAGTTGGGGAGGCTGACTTAAGACCTGCTCTCTCTCCTAGTGACTCTGCACTTAAAGGTATGTCTTCGAGATACATACATATGTATGTATGTATGTGTATTTCACCCGGAGGATTTCTCCTATAGGGCCTAGACGTAAAAGCTACTGACATTTCAATACATTAATGCGTAACACCTTAAGCCCCACGGGTCAGCATACGCTACACCAACCTCGCCGCTACTCGCTCCGTGACAGGCCTGCTTGAAGGCCAATTTCTCCAAGTGTTCAGCGTCCTACCTTCAGCAGCTGAAGCGCGGTCTGTCGAAATCCGAAGTCGAATACCTGTGTGTTAGTATTGTTGAAGGTTAGTGCCATAATCGATCCTAAGTGGATTCTCACTTCCGCTGCTTAGCCCGAAGGGCCAGACGCTGCCTGCGTCTCATCCCCAGGGTTCCGCGCCCGACAGTTCCGGCTGTACGATTCGTGTGGTCCACCGCAGGGCACGCACTTTGGCACTGTCTCCTTGCATTCTCTGTGGTGATGTTCTGCTTTCGCGCTGCTGCGCGCATCTGCCACACCTTTGCGGCTTCTTGCATGAAAACGCCTTGTGTCCCATCTCTTGACAGTTGAAGCACTGAATCGGTCCTACGCGGCGTTCAAAAACATTGGTGCAGGCGGACTCTCCCGCAACATCGAACCACACGCCGTCCAGAAGTCTTTGCGCGTCACTCTCTTTAGTGACATAGATCACCATTGACCCGTACGCTTTGGCTTTCTCTGTTGCTAAGCCAGGTGATCTTGGCAATCGTGACGTAATTCTCGGCTCCGAGCGCCTCAGCTGCGCCCGGCAGAACGTTGCCTTCGGCGTCCAGCACTGCGGTACGCTTGGTGTTGTCGACTTTGACAGGGTAAAGCTGATCTCTCAGTACCCTGGCTCCCGAAGTTACCGTCTTCTGCGCTGCTTCCTTGACCTGCTTCAACTCGGTTTGGTCTCTGCATAAAATTTTGATCCGGTCGGGGTTTCGAGCGTCTGTCACGACCGCTGCGCATTTCCAAGTCTCCTGCCTCTGACTCTTTCTCATGTCGCTCTCTATGGCCTTTCGGATGTTGCCGATCTGCGTCTGGCACCTGTTCGCTTCTTCGACTCGTGATGTGTCCACCGTACAGTAGAGACTATCGCTGACGGCTGTTCGTGCCGATTTAGCTGCTGGTACGGTGCCCCGGTTCATTGTCTGGATCGTCGGCGATGACCCTGCAGCGCTCGCATACGACATCTGCGGACTGCTCTGCAGAGAAGATGCGTGCGTAGCCAGGGTCTCTAACTGCGCTCGGATGTGACGAAGCTCATCTCTCATCTCTTTCCCTTGTTGATCCATTTCCTGGATCATCTGCTGTTGCTTGATATGATCTCGTTTTGCGCATCTATCGCTCGGCTGAGCTTTTGCGTTTCTTGACGTGACTCGCTCAAGAGTTCGAGAACTTTCTGGAGCATGGCTCGGCCTTCGTTCGCGCCACCGCTGCTGCTGGCAACTTTGCGCCGCTCAGTCGCGTCACTGATGGCGACATCGTCCGAGGCAATGCGCGTTGCAAGCCTAGTTGCGCGTGTTGTCTTCTCCGCCAGATCGTCGGGCTGTCGCGCGGCTTCTCGAATTTTGGTGCTTGGCCTCACGACGCGTGTCGATCTTTTCGCGGGTGTCGACGCAGGCGACGCGCTTCGCCCCACCATATTCACGGCCTCAGCCGGCGTCTCCATGATGAGGCCCCTCAATGCCTAGCTGGCGTTCGCTTCAGGCTTCTTGTCGAGTTCGTCGGATCCCCGGTTTCCGCGTCAAGGATCCTTTTTCACACTTCTCAGCACCAGCTTCTTTCCTAGTCCTCTACATACATATCATATATAGGTAAGGTATATGTTGCGTCACAAAGTGGGTGCCGGCAAAAGACGTGTTCTTAGGTTACAAAGGAGAAATCTGTGTAGGTACAGTTGTGTAAGGGGCGAGGGGACTTGCGTCCACTGTGCCCGCTGAAATAGGTGACCGTGTGGACACGGTCTCCCAAAGTACCACCCTCAAGTACCCCCCTAGGCTTTGTTGGGTTTCGCCGCGACAGTATAGTAGGCTTTGGCTATTTTGCGAGCTGAGATTTCAAAATTCCTCTGGCATGGGAAAGAATGCTCTCCCCCTCTTCGCCGGACGAAAGGTATTGAAGCACCTCCTGGATAGTGTCCTCCAACTTGGCGCAGATATAAGATGTTAGACTCGCCTTACCTCTTTTCTATTTTGCTCATCAGTCCTCCATCATAAGCACCGCTTGTTCCTATTCTCCAAAGACCAACTTCCGACTCCTATCGACAAGATGAAGATCGTTGTTTTGGCGGCAGCACTCTCCATTGCGGCTGGCACTGTTGCCTCGCCCCGCAACTCGAACGGGCACGCTAATACTAAGTCTGCTACCGCGGAACAGCTTGGGGCCATGTCGGAGCAAGACGCCCACTCCCTGCCCGTCCCCACCGACTTGCTCTACCCACCAAGCTCCCTTGAAGATTCCGGCGACGACGGCGACGACGGCGACAACGGCGACACCCACCAACCCCCCCTGAAGATTCCGGCCACGACGGCCACGACGGCGACAACGGCCACGACGGCGACAACGGCCGACAACGGCGACAACGGCGACAACGACGACAACGGCGACCACGGCGACCACGGCGACCACGGCGACAACGGCGACAACGGCGACAACGGCGACAACGGTCCTCCCGGTCCTACCGCTCCTACCGCCCCTACCGCCCCTCCGCCCCCACCCCCTCCCGGCCCGGTGGGCAGGGATGGTACCGTCCCCATCCAACGCTGTTATGCCCCGTCGCTTCATGATCACATGACTACCGACGAACAAGGCGGCCCGGGCAGCCGCTGCGAGAACCACCCTCTATACAACCACGAGGGCCCCCTCGGCTTTGTATACTCCAGCCAGCGCCCGGGCACTAGTCCCATTTACCGCTGCTATGCCGCGCAGCTTCATGATCATATGACTACCAGGGAGCCGGGCGAGCCGGGCACCCCCTGCGAGGGTAGTCCTTTTTATCAGCACGAAGGGATCCTCGGCTACGTATTCAACAACCAGGCCGATGGCACCATTCCCCTGACTCGCTGCTATGCCCCGTCGCTTACAGATCATATGGACACCCTCCAGCCGGGCGAGCCGGGCAGCCACTGCGAGAATCATCCTTTATACGTACACGAAGGGGTCCTCGGATACGTAGTCGCTTAAGAAGCTATGCACGCCTGCAGGATTACTACTCGACAATGCATATATCACACGGAGGATGAGCAAGTGAGCATAAAGATCAGGGACTGGAAGACTCTTGATTCTGCTATCTAAGGTGGGAAAGTGTCGAGAAGAAGGTCTGAACGAAGTGAGGCCTCTAGGTAAGAAGGGAAGTCTGCAGACTGTTATTTCTTCTTCCTAGACCACTGAGGGGTCCGGAGGATCTCCTATTCGAACGGGGACCCTTTGAGGAGTCCGGCATAACTATTACTGGCTCGGGGACCTCGAGAGACTGAACTATCGATCTAATAGCTAGAAGAGCTAGTTGATCGGGGAGATGGAGCTGATGTTGCTGACGTAGATGACTTACGTGGCCTTCAGTAATTGGCAAGAAGTGCCCTCTTCCTGATAGAATGTATACTATACCTGAAAACGGGATATCAACTTGGGAGAAGCTTGGGGGGATACAAAAGGGGCTGTTTGGACGGAAAAATGGCAACTAGGGAGCAGAGCAATAAACACATGCACATCACCGACTATCAGATCATCTGAGAATCTACCTACGAAAAGTCCCTTTATTCACTTTTATGCCCACTTTTGATCTCTCCTTCGCGAGATCTTTCGCTTTCCTCTCTCACCAATCTTCCACCACCTCTTACAATGTCTCTAAAAAAGGGGACTGGATATTTCCTACCCCAAGTCGGCTAATTCCTACCCCAAAGTGGCGCAAACGCCACGACTTGCAGTGCCCACATAAATTGGCTGGTACCAACAGGTACCCATGTCTCAATTCCTACCTGACATTTCACTCCATCTTTGAGGGTATTCGCACGCACGCAGCGTACCATTTTCTTGCCTACTGTTCTTCGTTGTCAATCCCCTCATCATGCAATCGATCATCGGCCAGACCTTCGACGACTTTGCCTCGTGCGAGGCTGCGATACACCGTGCCGCGAGGTCCGACTCTGTCAGCCTCGCCTTAAAGTCGAAGAAGCGGCGACCCGGAGCTGCAGAGACTACTGCGGCGGATACGGCAGGGCGTGCAGGACCGCACGGACCTAGACCTCCTCAACTCGAGGTGCCACCGGGAAGGCAGGCGGATCCCGTGGGAAACGGGCATCACCGTGGTAACGCCGCTGAACAGGAACCGGTGGAACCTCAACATGGAGGCGAGCTTGGCGTTCCGGATTCTGCAGCAAACGACGATGCGTGTCTTCATCTCCGAGCACAAGTGGAAGGACGGCCTGCCGACCGAGGAAGAGGCCATCATGATGCTGAACCAGGGCGACGACAGCGCGATCCCGGTGCCGGCCATCTTCATGTTCGTGGCCGGGATGCCGGCCGTCGTGAATCACAATACCCATCAGGGGCTCAAGTTGGTGAATGGTGCCAGCTACACGGCGGTGGAGGTAATCGTCGACAAGGCGTACCCGGGGCATCGGATCTCGGCCGACACGACGATCCACTTCGGGCCGCCGGCGGCGATTATACTGGGGTCGGAGACGACGAAGGATTTCCACTTCGTCGGGATGCCGCCCGGCACGATCCTCCTGACGCCCATGAGCGTCAGGATCCAGCGGAAGCGGAAGCGACCGTGGCAGCAGAACGACGTCAGCCGCAAGGGCCTGCCGTGCGCCGCCGCTTTCGTGTGCACGGATTACAAGGTGCAGGGGGGGACTCTGGAGCGCGTCGCGCTCGAGCTGCGAGGGACGAGGACGACAAACGTCGGCGGACGCGCCGTCCCCTCGCAGTGCGACCCGTACAGCCTGTACGTGCAGCTGTCTGTCACACATAGGATATCAGCCTCCAACAGTCTGACCCCCTATTCGCACAGTCCGTTTCCACATTTCCCCACAGAAACTTCTAGGAGGCATCATCAACGCATCAGTGGCTTCCAGATGATCCGATCAGATGCTTCCATTCACTACCATTCCCTTCCATTCTCATATTCAGGCAGTCTATAAAGATCTCGCCTCTTTCCCACCTTAGATAGCAGAATCAAGAGTCTTCCAGTCCCTGATCTTTATGCCCACTTGCTCATCCTCCGTGCGATATGTCCACTTGAGAGAAGGATTCAAGACTGTCGCGGCCGAATAGACAGGTGAATCTTCTGTGAGCTCGTAGTAGTCGGCTAATTTTGCCCATGCTGTCTCCATCATCGTGGCTAGGTGAGGTATATCGGTCGTATTTCTGGCTGCTTCGATATGGTGCAAAAGGTAGTCCATGGTAGGTAGGACATCGGAAATGGACTTTTTCCAGCTTTCGTTGGCAATAGTAGCGTCGTGAAAGGGCTCGAGGAATTTATGGATCTCGGCCAAAACAATCCAATCGCACGGGTGCAAGGCATCTTCTTGCAGCGCAGGCTCCTCGGAGCAGAACACAGTAATGGCTTGACGAATTTTTGGTCTGAGAACCCATTCGACCATGTTGTACCACGAGTTCCAACGGGTGTCGTTATCCCGCCGAAGCCGCAGACCATCACTGAGACCTGTGAACTTTTGGAGCCGTTGAGGAGTCCATGTGATGAAGACAACGATGTTATGTACTTTCCCTATCGCCCCTCGTGTCCGCCACTGTTCGATCTCATCTTCGGATGGGCCGTGATAGGACTCGATCGTGCGCGGACGCTTACCTATGAGGAATTCCATCACCGCCAGATTGATGATGTGGCCGAAACAGCGAAGTCGATGCTGGAGGGGGTCGTAGAAAACGTCGAACTCACGTTCCAGGTCGTCGCTGACTTTGTCGATCATTGTGTTCATATTGGATGCGTTATCCATCATGAAGTAACCAATCTTGGAGGCTATTCCATACTCTCGCACAAACTCCATGATGGCTTCCGCCATATTCTCACCACTGTGCTGTCCTTGAAGTTCTTTGATCCTGACCACCAAGGACAGCAGACCATGATCCTCGGTGACGAACTGAACCGTGAATCCTATCACGCCCAAATGATTCGGCGATGTCCAGTTGTCTGGAACAATGTGTATCGACGAGAGAGCATTTTGTAGTGCACGTCTGACAAACTCCCGTTTGCCATCGTAGCCTCTTTGCAAATCGCTTCTAATGGTATCCCCAGATGTCGGAAGAAGATCATTCGCAGCCGGACAAATGTACTGTATCAAGTCGCGAAAAGCTGGCTGCTCAACATGAGTGAATGGCAGACTGCAGGCTACAACGTAGAGACAGTAAAGCTCGCGAAACATGGGCTGGTCAAGGGCATTTTCAGCCACTGTCGCCTTGCGTTTCTTGGAAACCTGGGCCTCATCGGCCAAAAATGCGGTGATGTCACCAAGTCGAGTTTGCGTCACTTCTCGCCTGTTTTCTTGTCTTCCGGGAAGCATGATTCGGTGCTCCTTGCGCAAGTGGTTGACAATGGCGGATGAACCGCCAGAGTAATTGTACTTTTTGGCTCTTTTCTTATTCCAGCAGGGTTGACAGTGCCACCATTTCGTCCCGTTTGCGTCGGTCCAAGCTGCCGCATAATTTTTCCCTTCCTCTCTTCGGCAAAATTGCCAAACGGGCGAAATATGCTGGCGGCAACTGTTCAGTGGGGACAAAGTGGACGGTGTTGGCGATGATGAGGCGGCAGTGTCACTTGCGCAGTCGGCCGCATCCGCCTGAGTGAAGTTGTCCATGATGTCGCGAACTTGGAGGCGATCAGATACTGAAGAAACGTCTTGGGCGTGTCGAAGTCGGCAATCTTGGTACGGGAACGACCGCAACTACGGAACAGGAGTCATTGCCGTAGAAATTGGGACACTGCAAAGCGCGACGAGGCCCTGATAAAACCTGATAAAATAGTCTGGCGCGTCACGGCGCGATTCATACGCATGCAAGCGTGAATTCGGTTCAGTAAAGCGCTCAAGAGACTGCAGCTCTTTGTTCCGGCTCGCTATGCCTTGAGGAACGAAAGGATTGGGGGTGATTATCGATCCACCACTTTCTACTAAAAATCCACCATAGTGGGTCAATCTGTGGCTGGTTCGCGCCAGAGCCCGGGCCCTGCCAATTGTGCGCGATCCCGACCACCAACTTGGAGGCGCGAGCAACGCAATTGATGCCGTAATTGATGCCGTAATTGATGCCGCAAAGTGATGCCGGCCGTGGTGCATCAATACGTGTGTAGGAAGGAAGGTCATTTTTAGAGTCATAGGAGGCGCAATTCTGCCAATTCAAAGGCAAAGGCGAAGGCAGTAGTAACTACAGCTCGTCATCGGCCAATTCTTGCTGCAAACGCTCCTCTGCATCTATCTCCTTTTCCATTATATTAAAATCGGCCAAACGGTCATCTTCGTCCTCGGTATCTTCCCTCTTCCTCTTGACGGCAAGGAACCCCTGCAAGGTCCACTGTGTGGCCGGCTGCGTGGCCTGATAACAGAGGATTGTGTCCTGGGTCTCGCCAGCAAGCTCATATTGAGAGTCGTCAGCAGCAGCGGCGCGCTGATACGCCCGTGGCATCTCTGTACCCGGCTCGTAGGAATCCCCGTGTGTTTGAAGGTATTCCAACCTGCTTCGTCATATTAGCAGCGGCAGCAGTGGCCGCCTTCGGCGCCTTGGCCCTCCCCTTGGCTCTTCTCTCAACCTTGCCGTCAGCCTTGCGCTTTCTTGTGCCTGTGCCAGTGAGTGCTACCGGCGCTGTTGACGGCGGTGGCCTGGTGGCCTCGTCACGCTCGGCTCTCTCAGTGATCTCGAATGCCGAGGAATTGCGGCGTGTGCTTTTCTCGAGGTTCAATGAGCCCTGGGTCGGCCTTTGCCGCGCACAGGCTGAACGTCGTTAGAGTTCGTGGCCTGAGGGTTTTCGCGATGCCAGAATTCGTCCACGTGACTCATTTCGAAGGGAACAGCGCCGGCGGCGCCAACGCCGGCGACAGCGGCATCTTTAAGTCGATTGAAGATATCGTGCCGGCAGGGAAGGCCGAGTGTGGCCTTAATGCTGCAGTGGTGCTGAAGATCACAGCGGCCGGGCGGTGGCTTTGACTTGTCAGTGACTTCCTAGGCACAGCGCGGAATTCCTTTCCTATCGTCTTGAGCGCCCAAGACGAGAGATTTGGCCTGATTTTGACGAAAATCGGGCTAATAGTAGACGTAGATGTCTTATGTATGCCAATCTGCTGCGAATTGAGTATCTCGTCCGACTGGTGCCTCCAGAAGGCCTTAAAACGCTGGAAAACAGAGGTCAAATCGCCCGTCGAGGTCCACAGGAACCGCTTCATCGAGGCATGCATGCCCTCAACGATAGAGGTTGTTGTATGGCCTAGGTGCCGCACCCGGTTAACGAAGCACAGCACGATCTTCTCCTTCCAGCGGTCTAGCCACGTATTCACAGCGTATGCTATAGCGGCCTCTGGGTGACGGCCGGGTTCCTTGAACGTCTGTAGCCGTTGCTCGTAAGCGGCTTCATCAGGGCGTTGACGAGAGAATGCCATTCTTTCAGGAAGGTGGTGAACTTAGGGTCGCGAATAACCCGATTTTTATCGTCCCTCTTCGCCTTAGGGAAGTACGCCTTGCAATTCGCAAGAACGTTCTTGTTGACGTGCCAGCGGCAGAGCAGGCAGATTACTAGCCGAAGCGCTGGGAAGGAAACGATGGCTTTCATTAAGGCAAGCTCTCGATCCGTGACGATGACCCGTGGCATCGGAATCCCCTCTTCTTCGGCTAGCTCTAGCAGGCACTGTAGTGACCACCTGTAATGTGGCTCTGCCTCGCCGCTTAGGAAGACAGCGGCTATAGAGAAGGTCATCTTCTCTGCCGTAGAGCCACACACGTTCAAAAGAGGCATCCTGACCGGTTGGTCTTGTACGTACAGTCCAAAAGGAGGACATTCGGATAACGCTTCCAAAGCTCGATGCCGGTGCGCGGTGCGATGAAAAGGCCGGTCAGCCGGCCTTCCTGGTCACGTGTATCCCGGAAGAAGAAGCCGAGAGACGGGTCTTTGAGCTGATCATAAAGAAACTGCAGAGGCGTGCGGCCCGCGAGTTCTTGGGTGCGATATAGGGCGATGGCGTTGCGAATGTGCTGTGCAAGGAGGAATTTGAGATCCGGGTCATGCTCTGGGTTCTGGCAGAGCCCACGGAGCTGGCAGGTTATCAGGGCCGGCTTAAGGCCACCGTTGTACAAGTGGATGATGTGATCGAGGTTATCCGCAATAAGCTGGGCGCGATATTTGCTGTGGGTGATGGCCGGCGTCATGGGGTGGTTATGTGGCTTGGAAGATTGGGTTGGAGACGCCCTCCAGCTTTCGCCGCCGTAGGAAGGCTGGAGGCGAATCTTGAAGTGGCAGTCGGTCTTTTGCGTGCTCGTATTAGGCCGAGCCCTCGATTCGTGGGCGGAAGGATCGTGCTTATCGCGATACTCGCCAGCCTTCGAGCATATCAGCATCTGATACGTGATGACGCCGGCTTTCCCACCTCCGCGTGGTCTTCTTGATCGCAAGGAGAAACCTTCGTCTTCGGCAGCAGCATCACAGGCGGCTTTGATAGCCTCGTGAGAGTCGAATTGGCTTGCGAAAACGGCATCCATTGCGGTGGCGGTGTTGTAGAGATATCACGAGAAGCTTCACTTTTGGTACTACTGTGTTATGCGGTGTGTTGCGCAGTGTGTTGTGCGTTGTGTTGTGCAGTCAAGCTTGCGAAAATCCGATTGTACGATGTGTACTTCGTAGGGAAGGTACGGAGTACACATAAATAAATTTTGCGGGGGCCGGTCCTCGCCACAGCCGTAGCCACAGATTGACCCACTATGGTGGATTTTTAGTAGAAAGTGGTGGATCGATAATCACCCCCAAGACATATGTCACAGTGGTAGATGCTCCAAGGTCAGGGGTATTCTCCCGCCTAAAGCGCGGTCGGTCTTGGTGCAAGCCTCCCAACAAACTTGCGTGATCATGGAGTTAGTCAGGGGGGCTCTCGGCTGCCGTGTGCCTGAACATGCTAAAATGCCACCACCACCGCGGACGGCAAGACCAGCTGTGCATAGCGACAGTGGCACAAGCCATAATGAGGCCTTCCGGGCGTCAATGGTGTTGAGACCGATCCAAGCATTTAGCCAGTGGACACCCTGGCGTGTTTGCCTGAGGCATGATATATCCATTCCTGACCGGATGAATCTCGGCCCGATGTCCAACTACGCCATGCGCTCTTCCGCCTAGCTCCCTCCACGCTTTTCGACCATTCCTACTTCGGGCCCCCGAATCCCCATTCTTGCAGCATCCCCGTGATATCTTACCTCACTGGTGATGTCTGCTGAGCCTGTCGACCACACCTCAGTGCAGCATCGTTGCGCTTTCTACGTATTACCGGATTGAATGGCTACTCTATCGGAACACGATCGCGACATAATCGCACGCCATCCCCTGGGCAGCTCTCTGTGCCACCTGAGGAAGTCACTTCAGGATGCAGAGCAGTCCTATGTATCAATCTCTGGTCCTCATGGTGACGCCATCGATGACTCCGAAGAAGGCTGCAAAAAGGCGATATGGCGACTACTGACTGCTTTGATGGGGCAAGAGACAGCCCTTGATCTCCATTCGCCCCTCAACAATCGAAACGTGGCATCCGAACTGGCGACTATTTTAGGGCATCTTCGTCAAGGCCACTACGACTACGGCCACTTCTTTCCGCTGGTTAAACTCGTCACTCAAAAGGCGTCCGACGCCAAGATCTGGAACGCCGTGCTTGATCTTGTCGCCGCTCTTACCCGAGTAACGCCTCCTGCAAGCGTTCCTGCGACATTCGACAGCACGCCTATTACCCATTCCTCCGCTTCCCAGCAAGGTACCGAACAGACACGAGAGGTGGTGGAAAGAAAGGTCTTTGAGGAGATCAGATTTTGCACATACCGCGACGTGGAAGGATTCTTTGAGAAATACTTCGAGGGGAAAACCTGGACAAGCCGTGCCTTGGGCATCTATGAGGCGATAAAGGACCAACACGTCGATGGCGCGTGGACCGGCCTTCCGAATCCGCCCGTGCAGGACGGAGTTCTGGATTGGTGGTTCCGATTCCAGGATGACTTCCTCTCGGAGGAACGACGCCGCTACTATTCGACCACGAACCCGAAGGATCTTGTCGGTGCCGAAGCTCAGCGACAGATCGATCTCTTTGTCAAGCGAAAGAATGGGCAGCCGCCAGATGCCGCGCACGACTGGAGGGATGTCGAAGTGATTGGCGAGCTCAAGGCGTCCAATAACAACAAAAAGGCGACGCTTCTCCAGATCGGCCGATACGTGCGAGATGTTTTCTCCTGCCAGCCGACACGTCGGTACGTTCACGCGTTTACAATCTGCGGGCGCGAGATGGAGGTTTGGGTATTTGACCGCTCGGGATGTTACAGTCCTGGCGCGTTCGATATCCATGACAAGCCCAAACGGTTCATACAGGTGATCGCCGGTTACGCAATGATGAATGATGAAGAACTGGGGTTGGACACGTTTACAGAGCTGGATGGCAACAGTCGCTTGATACACGTTGACCAAGACGGGACTTCAGGCAGGAAGAGGCTGCGGTTGGAGTCGCAGCCTTTCACCCGTCAACGGGCAGTCGTCTGCCGTGGGACGTCTTGCTATCTCACGAAGCCTCCGGACTTCGAGGATTGGAGTTATGTCGTCAAGTTCTCCTGGACGTCCGACAGGCGAAAGCCAGAGGCAGACCTTCTCAGATTGGCCCGTCAGAGAGGAGTTGAGGGCATTGCCGACTTGATCGGCCATCGTCGCATAACCAGCATCAATGAGATGCGATCAGGCCTGATATTCACAAAACCTTACACCTTTCGAGGTGCTCCAAGCTCTGCGTCGGCTTTTTCGCAGTCTTTCTCCCGGTCTCAGCCTGCCAGTGCCCTCTCTCGGTCATTCAGCGAGCTTCCAGGCTTAAGCATCGCTGACAGGCCGTTAAGAAAGCGCAAGTCGGCTGATGTCAGCCTGAAACCCTCTAAGCGATCAAGGTCCAACAGTCAAAAGTCGAGCCAAAAACAAAACGAGGTCACGTACGATGTGGAAGGAGCCCAAGGAACGAGTCTGCTCGCTCCCAACAGCGGACCGTATGATAATCGAGTCTTTCGATGTCTCGTAATCTCCCCAGCTGGCCGGGCGATCCACAAGTACGAAACGAAATCGGAGCTTCTAGGGGCGCTTTGCGATGCCATCAAGGCACACAGGTTCCTACACCTCAAAGGCAACATCCTGCACCGGGACATTTCCGAGAACAACATAATCATAACCGACCGCAAAACGACTGGCCACATGGGCATGCTGATCGACCTGGACCTTGCCAAGGAGCTGGGCAGCGGGCGCAGCGGGGCGCGCTGTCGCACTGGGACGATGGAGTTCATGGCAGTTGAGGTCCTGCAAGGGATCTCTCACACTTACCGGCATGATCTAGAGTCGTTCTTCTATGTGCTCCTCTGGCTGTGTGGTCGTCGTGGTTGGGAATTACTGCTCAACCAGAAGGAGCGGCCTACGCCAAGTCTGTTGACGAAGTGGTACACAGGCAGCTATCGAGAGATTGCGAGCGCCAAACGAGGGCATATGCACGTTGATGGATTTGAGGACATCTTGGAGGAATTTCCGCAACCCAAGTTCGACTGTATCAAGCCCCTTTGCAGGGAATTGCGGGGGATCTTGTTCCCTTACAGGGGACGGGCTCTTTGTCGGGACACCGAAGGATCCGGAGATTCTCTATGGGCCAATCATCAAAGCATTTGACAAGGCTATTGATGAGATCAAGGCGATGGAAGGATAAGGTGGTGTCTACTGTTCAGTATATTGCGATACACCTACTATGCTAATACATAATGGCTCCTCGATTTTAGAGGTTTGAGGATCAAGCAAGTGGTGCTCTTCACATCTCTGCATCTATCCCTAGGTCGAGGGTCTTAGCTACATGGGCTCTCAAGGCATGTCCCTGGTAGTCCCATGCTGGGGACTGGTCGTTGAGCCGCACGAAGACACGTAATGGCGAGACGGGAAAAGCGATGCTCCAGAGGGCGGGATGGCTCCGGACAGTCAGGTTCGGACAGTCAGATTACAGGGATTACTGCGCTAAGCAAGGTTTAACAGTCATCGCGCCTTGACTAGAGCCTGAACGGGAAATAAGTGCCCATTTTCAGTCTAGTCTAAAGTGTAAGATATCCACCGGGCGTTTGGTGGCTGATTCAGCGGCTGAGCGCCAAAACCCGCCATTTACGTAATGAGGCAAAAATCCAAGAAACATACGATGAGGTACATGGAGCACACTAACCTGATTTGTCTAGTCGGAGCCGGCTTTGGTTGTTTTGCAACAGTGACCCCTGCCGTACATTATCGGCTCGCCACATGATTGTCAGCAGTCGGTTGCAGGCTACAATAGCGCGGACAAGGGGCATGAAGTGAGCCGGGACAGCTGGTACCGCCA
The DNA here is from genome assembly GCF_020360975.1 of Hirsutella rhossiliensis. NCBI lineage: Eukaryota > Fungi > Ascomycota > Sordariomycetes > Hypocreales > Ophiocordycipitaceae > Hirsutella > Hirsutella rhossiliensis. Next base: position 726,736 of record NW_025408688.1, on the reverse strand, counting down.
CGTCGGCCGACGGCGGTCGAGCGACGGCTGCTAGGCTTGCCACAATCCGGGTATTCTTGACGAGCAGGCCGGAATGCTCTGTGCTGACAGATTGTTGGTGCGACAAGACGGTGCGCCTTGTAAGTAAGTTATGTCGTACGAGCCGGCAGCGGCCACCTCTTGGCAAGGGAGAGCGCAACAGGACCTTGTTGCCTTCTGCGTTGTGGACCTGCCAAGCACTTTAGCCGCAGTTTCCATGCTTTGGGCGTCGTAGAACCTCCTGGATAATTCATGCATCTCGAAGCCGGTGGTTCAATCAAATCCCCCAGGGGCTTTTCAAACCCGTCAATCAGAACGTTGTGGGCTGATCGTCCATAATCCGCGCAAGCTAAATGTCTACCGTGCCCACTGGTCAACCTCGGCATCTAGCAGTGCCGGTGCATGTACGCTTGTGTAGATATAATTCGCTTTTTTAGGCACGCCGATTCATGTAGGTTGCTAAGCATCCCGTCATTGGTGAATCGACAGTTCGTCATCAACGAGGCTGCACTTCCATCAACCTCGCCTGACCCTGAGACTCAATCAGAGGGTCGAGTTCCTCCTCTCCAGCTCTCGCTCCCCATGTATAGACAAGACACGGGAGACGGCGCCATGATGACGCAGAAAGTGCCTCCAGCGCCGTCGACTGAGAGGCAGGCGCAGAACCTTGCTGCCACCAGTGCCACCGTGAGCACCCCGACGTTCCAGTGGCGAAGGGACAGATACCTAGTGGCCCTCTCTTTCAACATCGCTGCCTTCCTGCTTCCAGCCCTGTACAGTACCCTGACCAAGCTTTGGGTTGCCAGGATTGACTCCAGCATGGTCGTCACGACAGAGTCAGCAGCATTTCCCTCTACCCACCAACAATGGCTCCCTTCCGCGACTGACATGCTCAATCCCCAGCGTCTACACGTACATGGCCACCATCGCCGAGGTCATCAACGAGGGTCTCCCCCGCGTTTCGTGGACCACCATTGGTGACAAGCACTCACGCAAACGCAGCCAACGTCTAGCCTTGACGCATACTCTCTTACTCGCGCAGTCCTTCCTAGGGCTCGTCCTTTCGCTCATACTGCTCGGCGCCGCAGAGGCTTTCGCCAGGGGGTTCGTGCCTCTCGAGGTGCGCCAGCAGAGCATCACTTATGTGCGCATCGGCAGCTTCTCGGTGTGCAGCGGTGCCATCGAGGCTGCCATTGGCGCTGCGACGAGGGCCCTCGACGAACCCGACGTCGCCCTGGTCTTGAGCTGTATCAAGTTTGCCGTAAACATTGTCCTCGACTTGCTGCTGATCTCAACCTTCAAAGTTGGGAGCTTCGAGCCGACGGCGAATCTACAGGCGGGCATCCATCTAGCCTGCAGTCTCGCAGCCGCTTTCGGCGCCCTCGCTTACTTTTTGTTCAAAAACTCGGTCCAGGAAAGTGGGAGAGAGCGGGTAGCGCCCAGTCTCTGGGCCCTCAAGATCCTCCTTTGGCCGGCCATTCCAACCTTTGTCGAGTCGGCCATCCGAAACTCCTTTTATCTGTGGCTCGTCACCACCATCGTCTCCATGGGAACCACCTACGCCACGGCTTGGGGCGTCTTCAACACCATCCGCTGGGGCTTCGTCATGGTCCCCGTGTCCGCCTTGGAAGCCACGACCCTGGCCTTTGTGGGACACAACTGGAGCCGCTGGCGGAGCGACATTGGCATCACCACGCTCCAGCCCCGGCCGAGTCTGGCGTCTTTGGGTCGAATCACCCGTCCGGCATTCGTCTCCGCCGTCCTGGCCCTCGCTTTCGAAGTGCCGCTTTGCATCTCCATGTATTTTGTGGGTGCACACTCCTTCGCACGGTATCTGAGCGGCAGCGATGAAGTGGCTGAAGTGACCGCACGTATGTGGAGAACGTTGGACTGGTGCTATATCGTGTACGCCGTGTCGACGCAAATGAGTGCCATCTTACTCGCGACGCGGCCTAAGTGGTATCTGTGGCAGAGCTTGGCCAGCACGCTTTTATACATCCTGCCCTGGACCATCGTCTGCCAGGTCGCCAAGCCGGATCGGAACAGTGCCTGGACGTACCACGCGCTGACATTTGGAGGGAGTCTGGTGTTTAGCTTCATCTGCATAATGGCTGTCCTAGGACTATGGGCGTGGACTTTAAGGACGGGGAGGGCGCACTTGGAGCAGGTCAGACTCCCGCCCGACAGTGCTTGACAAGGCCCTCAAGTCATCAAGCTTCGCGGCTATCGCTGCCACCAACTCTAATTGGAGGAAGAAGGGGTATGCAAGGCGAAGGCGAGGGCCTTGAGAGGGTAGTAAGGTGTGTGTACAAAGGGCTCGAGAGGTGAGCCTTGAGCTCGCACCTAGGCCTTGATCCCGCGCAGCACTGCAGCAGCTTTTCCATTTTGAGCATGGAATAATTTTGGCTCAGTGCTCGGTGGCACTCAATGGTCAGGACCGAGAGTGGACTCGATGCCTTCCACCACAGTCATAGTGATTCCACAGTGGTTTTTTTTTTCTAAAGTCTACCGGTATGTACTGCAATAGATGCACGATACCGTCGCCTAACGTCCTTCTTAGTCAGAGCAGTTGCCCGCCGCCCCCGCGAGCACACAGCTCGGCGGCCATATTACAATTATCTGGACACACAGTAACCAGTGTTGAGGGAGCTGGAGGGTCAGGTTTATTTGTTATTTGTATTACGCCCGGAGGGATCCCCCTATAGGGCCACTACGCTAATACGTAATCTACGGTTTCAGCACGATGCTGCATGCCATCCAGAGCTGCATGCCACCCATAGACCACGCTTCTTTTCGCATGCTGCCTGGCGTCGGTCGACGCTTCCATCCATGACAGGCCTGCTTGAAGGCCAATTTCTCCAAGTGTTCAGCGTCCTACCCTCGGAGCTGTCGAGCCGGCTGCTAGTCACGGCGACGTCGGAGGCGGCGGCGGCGCGGATTGGCGGCATCACCCTGCACTTGGCCTGCGGCCTCTCGGTCGTGCAGTGCGGCCAGGCTAGGGGGGCGACGAGAGAGGTCGACGGGGTGCGGCTATCGGGCCAGGGCGAGAACAAGCCACCCATAGCTACCCTAATTTTTCCCTCAACCGGATCGCTTGACCTAAGCGCATACATTGAATGGGGCATGAGTCTGACCGAGAACTTCCGCAACCGCCCTTGTGATCATGATTTGTGAGGGTTTCGTATCGAGGTCAAGCTGAGTAATTTGAGTGGACGGGTGGAGCCTAGGAGAGAAGAATGCCGTCACCCGACGAACCTTGCATTTAATAGCGCACCATCCGCTTCACGCCCGCCGCACAGAAACTATCAGACATCAACCCCGCAGTCACTCTTCTCGCGACCACAACCGGAATCAGCAACGCACCATGGCGGCAAAAGTCCAAATCCCCGGCCTCAACAGCGGCCTTACAGATGCAGATATGGAATGGAGCCGTCAGCTGTACGTCACACGCCTTGTCCCATGCACCACGCAGACTGCCACGCACACTGACCTCGTTCCGCAGGTACAACGGCCTTCCCTCCGATGAAGCCCAGCCCGAAGTTGAGCACCTTCTCCAACAGCTCGCCGAGATTTTTGTCCGAAACAACGCCCACAAGGTTTTCGGCGTCCACTTGGTCCATGGTCACCTCCAGATCCCGGAAAAGAAAGTCCTGTTCGGAGACAGGACTGGCCCACGTTGCCGCTGGACAAAGCCTACCAAGGTGGACTCATTGAACCTCGACAGCTTGCGCGGGCACACTTTTATTCTCACAGACAAGGGCTTCCACCCGTACGAATACCACTCCGGCAAACATCCCGAATTAGCCCAAATCGAGGATAACTTCGTTTCTGAGCTGGCCGACTTCCTCAGGACAAACCAACTAAGCAGAATAATTGCACTTGAGGTTCTAGACAGCCCGTTGCCGGAAACCATGATGGAGCTTGTCCTGGGGGATCATGGAACCATGATGATGGAACCGGAACGCCTGAGAGGCTGCAGACCGTTCCGGCAAACTGGCTGGGCTTTCGTAGAAGAAAACGGCGAGCCACGCGTGTGTAAAGATGGGAAGCAGCATCATGTCACAGGTCCCAACGGCCACATCATCATCGTTGAACCGCCGAAAAACAATGAGATTGAGACTTGTTCTGATGCTTTGCATTTCTTGAGGGAGCATGGCCTTCTCAACTAGGTGCACAGGACATTAACGAAATTTTCCCCCACATCCAATGTAGTCCACACCGTGATGAATGGTTGATTGGGACTTCTGGGGATGTTCAGAAAGTAAGATGACCCGTTCAGCAGAGCTGAATGAGCCCCACTTTCGGTGACATCAGCAAGATGACCCAGCACTACCGGTGTTACAGAACTCTGCTCCGGAAGTTCACCAGGCCGATTTGTTAGTTTATGGGCTATTGGTTCGGGAACGGTAAATGTGACACAAGACCCCATCCTGCCATCTTGGTCGAATGCCGTCTGGAGGAGTATCAATGTGAATTTTTGAGCATTGTGGTTTCGTAAAGCCCATATTGCCTGCTCTTTGCCAAGCATGAACGAGCTAGCTTGGAAGCTAGGGGAGGCTGCATATCGTCAACCCTGCATAATTTGATTGTAAAATGGGAGCATAACTCACTTGAATCAAAGGCGGCAATTGCACCTGCGTGCGGCATGAGATGCTCTTGTCCAATATGTCTCTGTATCGGCGGGCCAAGCGCGCCGGTTCGCGCGGCTCTGGCTTGCTCGCGTTTCGCGTGCACTGCAGCGTCGTCATCCAGGCCATGTTGGGCAGGGTCGGACATAGTCGCACCTGATGTGCCGTTGAAGACTAGATCGGGCGAGGAGGACGCTCGTGCAGCTAACTTGAGCCGTTAGCACCCTGATGTGGCAACGTATCTAGAAGCACTCACTCTCTTGAAATGACCCCTGCACCCCCGGCTGCGGGGAAAGGGACGGTACCAGATCACATGCAGCATGTTGTGATGAATGAGTAGCGGGGTGTTTGGCAGGAGTGGGCAAAAGGACTCGGTCAAGGAAAGACGGCGCCGGGCGGTGGGTGACGGTAGCGGCGTCTGAAGGGCTTGCGGCAGAATGGGAAAGATGAGAGGCGGCCGTGCTGGTATCTCGGTAGGATCTCTCACCCTTCTTGGACTCTTCTCTGGCCCACTCTAACGATTGCGAAAACTGCGGTTGGTTGGCCAGAGGCGAGCCCTGGGCCTGGAGCTCGGCCAATAAGTCTGGGTCAGGCCAGTTAGCAGCGGCTTCCCAGTGACAACGGAGCCTTTGACTCACCGTAAATTTTCCCGGCATCAGCGGCAGCACTAACGGTGGGGAGACGAGTCCTCTGCCTCTTGGTCGCTCGATCCGAGGGTGTCGGAGCTGTTCTTTTGCCGTGGGAACCGCTCGAGGGTAGGGCTTGTTCAGACTCTGCAGTCGACGACAAAGTTGGAGTCGTCCCAGCGTCAGGTGACGACGGCGGCGATGGCGGGAACGGGCAAGAATTTCCACCAGCAGCCCTGATGTCGGCAGGCAATGGGGCTGGCAACGGGCAAGCCGCTTCGGTCTGCAAGAGTCCACTGTAGCCGATGGGCGGTGGACGATCGGGGGCGATGCTGCTCGCTGCTGATGGTGCGGGGTTTGCTCGATTGCCATCTTGGCCGTCGGTCTCGAGACTTGTTGGCTGATCGTCAAATTCCTCCCTCACCACAACGCCGAAACGGTCCAACCCAAGACTGGCAGGCAACCTATTGGCGGCACGGTAAAAATATTCAGACTCATGCTTGGCTGCCTTATAAGCGGCTTCCCGGTCTTTCTCGGTGGCCAGACCCTTGGCTTTGGCGCGCTGGATTTTGCCGCGTTGGTCCTGCCTTCTCGCTTTCTCAATGTCGGGCTGCGTGATCGGGTTCATGGAAGCTGGGATGGGATGCACATTGAGAGATTTGGCCCAATGTCGATCCAACAGAACTTGGTTCAACCTCCTCACGAACGTTGGCCAGTCTATCTCCCTCGCTGCAGCGTGTAGCTGTTGGCAGTAGGTGTGCGATATGGTCCCCCAGCCATAGTGGCGTGCGACCTGGGCACCCCAATGATCAGCCACCGTTTGGAGAGCCTTGGCACGGGCCGCCCGTAGCTTCGCTCCCTTCGCGGCTAGCTGCGTGAATTGTCGCCACGATCCATCAAGCTCGCCAGAAGTGCAATTTTGCTCAGAAGCTTCCATGACATCTCGGCAGATCGCGGACAAGATCTCCAAATTCTCGTGGTCGCCCAGAAGGCTGTCTCGTGTTTGGCGGCATACCATGGCCTTCTCTGCATCGGATTTGCAGGAAGCGAGCTCGCGCTGGAGTTTGTTGACCTGCTCCAGTTGATGGCCGACGAGCACGACAGCGGGATCGCTCCAGGGCGAACCTGGAGACGATGGAGCTCTCGCCATGGTGTGCAAGGAATACGGTGAAGGCTGGGCTAAGGGGGGGGAGAAGGAGACGGTCCGTATGGCCCTCCCAAAGGCAGGACTTGGACATGTTAATAACAATGCCGAGACTCGAGGCTTGTTGCGATTTGCTAATCCCTGTCTACCTTGCTATTGGTAGGTACTGCCCCATATTTGGTCATTCGAAATGGGACGAAGTGGAGCATACTGTAATCCCAGCCACCAGCTGGGGTGTCTGCGCGCCGCCTGCATATACGAACGACCTTCCTCCAATTACAGTTCTCCTATAACCTTTCACGCCTAGTCTTGCGACGCGTAAGGTTTACTATCCCTTTGAATGTGCGAAGGTAGCCCCCAGGTCACAGACAGGGATCTCAGCCAATAAGACCACTAGCTGATAAAGAGTACACGACATAACCAGCGAATTGGGCTATGATTTAAGTCCCAGCAATCTGGCCGAGTAGCCACGTACTGTGGGTTTTGTGACCTGGGGCTGCCTTCGCACACTCAAAGAGATGAGGCCGGTGCGCCAGCCAGTAGCGAGCATGGTACATGGCAGGCGAGAACGCGCACCCCCTTTGGCAATTCAAGGTGAGGGGCAGGCAGTGAAGCTGTCCCAGTTCTCGTGTTGTGTGCTAACTGACGGTGCAAGAGAAGCCTTGCTCAGGTCCTGCGAAACGAGAGTTCGCAAGGACCCTCCGGGCCATGGAGACCACGGAACAGCTGAGAGGGAGTGCTAACCTGCAACGTGGTGTACGCGCCATGGAACACCTAGGTGCGACGACAGCCAAGCAGCATCCCGAGGCAAGAAAACGACGCTAATGAGTCGAGGGGAAGCATAGGGACAATCGCCGGGATGCTCCAACGGCCCTATTAGCGTATGTGTGACCCCGGTAAACACACCTGAGTAACATCTTGTAGCTGCGGGGCCATTGCAATCCCAGAGTGGTGCAGGGGTCACCTTGGGTCGTCCCTGATTCACACCTTCCACTTCATTTGCACTACATATCTGCAATAAGATGCCCCGGCACCACGGGCCGCCAACGCACGAGAACGGGTGGCGTCGTGTTGTCACGGCCTTGCTCCACCCGGTAGCGGTACAAGTCAGCCAATACGACTGAAAAACGAATACCTGCGATCGCCCACCCACATTTCAAATCTGCACAAGGGTCACAGTGCAACCGCCCAGCTGAAGTGGAACGAGATAACCAGCACGAGGCATGATCGGCTGCTGGCCACTGTACCTAGGCATTTGTTGTGGGCGTCCTCGTCCGCCGTTATACTATCGCATGAGGACCTTCTCCGCAAAGTTGCATTTCAGCATGTGCGGCTCATGCAACTACCACTGCGCGCCACAACTAGACCAACTGAAGGCTTTCCAGTTAGCCCACCCATAGATAAGCTAATACCTGGTTCCCAAACATGCCTTTTACATAAGAGCCGGTGTTCCACCCCAAGGTAGCCGCTTAGGACCAAACCTCTCAAGGCCCTGATCTATAAAAGTGCCGAACGGTCCACCTCGCGTCTGCAGTCTGACAGTTCGAACCCACCAAGCTACAAGTCGCACCCACGGAATCATTGCAATGGCGAGGTATGTCATTCTTTCGGCGACTATTTAACTTACTAACAACGAAAGTAGCACGGCATACGATCCAGAAGCATACCGCTCGCTCCCAAGTTTGCACCGGGCAAACCAGTTACTCCAAGAAAATGGTGGCGAAAGTATCATCACCGGCCCCATTCGGGAGCTCTTTCTTCGCCATAAAGTTCAAAAGCATCTTGGACTGGCCTTGCTACACAAGCATTTTGACATCCAGCCACAGGAGCGCCTCGTGGATCTTCGCAGCGTGTCCACGCCTTGGCAAACCGGGAACGACACGGATGCTGTCATTTCAAAGTATAACGGCCACGTCGTCCCACGGGCAACGAGATCCTGGAAGGGGGGCTGGGGTCCCTACGAGTTTGAGTTTACGGAGAGTGGATCATCTGACGTCGCGGAAGGCAGTGCGCTTTTCCTACAGGAGCTGTCCACATTCCTGCACCAGTCCAATCTAGATCAAATCCTGGGAGTCAGGATGCTGGATTCGCGAGATACTAACGCGTCGGTTGAGGTTACCGAGGGTCGCTCAAACATCATGCTCGCCAAGGGGTCTGTTGACGAAGAGAGTCTCATCTCTGCAATGTGGGTCTTTGGCATGGATGAGGATGACCGATGCAATTGTAGGGAATACTGTTATAAAGACCGGGGAGGAGCACATACTGGGAGCAACCATGGGTGTGGCTGACTGATACCCGTGCCACGCCCCACTTAATCTCGCGTTCGTTCCTCACCAGCTATGGAGCTGGTGAGGAACGAACGCGAGATTAAGTGGGGCGTGGCACGGGTACAGGGCAACCGGGGTAGTGGGGACTATGGGCATGTACTTTCCTTAGTCACTCGGCGCTGGTTTTCGCCCAACGGGTTTTTCCAGCGCTATTTATTACCTTGCAAATGCAGAGTGACTCATCTTTTCGGTCTTTATCAGCCGTCTTTATCTGCCGTACCCAATCCTGTATTCCCGCACACACACACATCCACGAACTTATCGCCATTCCTTTCACCATCATGTATCCCATCCTCAATATGCAGTTGCACATCGCGCCTCTCGATATTGAAGGTGCGGACGACGTCGTGCGCAAGGTAGATCTGCCTGCTATGAAAGATGGCCCTTTATACCGCTTGATGTTTCCCTTGAAGGAGGTCACAGAAGAGCAACAAACCGAAATCATCCACTGGTACGTACGAGGATCATCGATGCTTTAAATCGTACCACCGACACACTCATTCGAATTTGCGACGCTGAAGGCACACCACTTGGATTCTGCGGGTGGACCGTAGAGGATAGACCTCTCGCGAGGAGGGAGAACGGACCAGCAAGGCACCTGTTGATACCTGAGATGCTCGATATATCAGCATGGTCCAGCGTCTCGAGCAACTTGAGAAAGGAGAGAGAACGCGCTCTCAATGGTCGCAAGCACGTTTGCCGTAAGCGTGGAATCTTGGCAAAATCAATCTGGAACTGGCTGACCTATGCCGCTCAGGCTTAACCTTCATGTCGGTCCATCCTCGTCGTCAGCGTCAGGGCTTAGGTTCTCGACTACTACAGCATGCCTGCAATCGGTTTGATCAATTGCACTGCCCTGCTTTCGTCATGGCATCACCTCCGGTGTTCCACTGTACCGAAAATTTGGGTTCCTCATCGTCGGGAAGGTAGAGACTTCGAAAGGGATTTTCTCTAGCATGATCAGGGAACCCCAGAGCGGATGCCCTTAGCAAGACTTCCTAATCCGACTGCTAATTGCCATTCAAGCTGCGGCAGGGTTGAAACCCTTTGCCCGCAACCCATTTCAACTGCGGGTGATCGATCGCTAACCTTATCCACCGGTTGTCTTTGAGGATAGATATTTTTGGGGGCCGTCCAGGTTGGGTGTGAGAGTGGGCATTCCGGTTTTCAGGAGCATCAGCGCCGAAATGGAAGTAAGTATGCGCGAAGCATGGCAGGAAGAGCCCAGAAGATTTGACAAATTGGCGAGTTGCGGTGCGAGCGCGGTTTTTATGGATGGTCAAGAACCGTGTTCTATTGATGAGTTGGACAGCGATAAGGGTAAAGCACTTTTAGCAAGGGCGATGGAGATGATTCTTGAGGAGACGAAAACGCCAAAGGAATTGCCCAGTATCTAATTATCTTTTCCCGTCTCAGAGATCTATTCTCTGTTCCTTCCCTTCCCGCCTGACAATCCTGCCTTTTCTTGACACTCACGACCAATGGCCCCGGTAAGGCCGACCAGGAGACAGCCAAGTTCTTGGCTCTGTGCGCCAGTACGAAACCCATCTTGCGGAATTGTCACAGCTGAGAGTCACGATTCCTGCAGCCGCGCTGTTGCCCCACAAATCCCAATGTGGAATGTAGCAACGACACACACCTTTTGCCGTGTCTTTGGCCATCCTTGTTTGGTCCATCTCCACCAGAGAGCTCATGGTGTCGTCACGGCCCCTGGGCAAGTTGCCCTCTGTGCCGTTCCATGGCGTTCCGACCCCTAGTCAAGGATTGATTAGACGCATGCAAGTTAGAGTGCATGAACCAGGTTGTATGCACTGCTGGTGATGCCGAGATACTGGATGGCCTCGTAACTGTGAGCCAACCACATTGACCAGCTGAAGTCGTGCAATTCCACCCACCCTACTCTGACCAGGGCCGTTTTAATGTGGAGGAAGCTCATATGCCTCATATATGTAAATCATCATATCAACAATAGCCCAACCCCAAGGCAATGATAGTGTAACCTTCCTATGCACAGAACACCCAATCACCATCTTACTCTAGGTACATCGTCCCGTTTGTAAAGCGACTGGACAATGTGCTGTGGCTCTCTTTACCTGAGCGTTACTTGCTATGTACTAACATTCGCTGTTATGACTTAACGTCTATATAAAGCACGTCTCTCGTTCTGGGCGAATCCGATGCTCATATGCCTTCTCATCACTCTAAGTCCCAAATCCACTCTCCACCATTCCAGGTTGCCGGATGCCGACATGCATGACGAGATTACCATCAAGGAGGTTACCGAGGCTGGTGTCGTGTTTTCCGTGACGACGGTCTTTCTGGCGCCCTACCTGTACTGGATGATCAGAGTCAAGCCACGAGAAGCTTCGCGTAGGCGAACTTGGGCGTTAATTTCTACGGCCTCTGTCTTCTTGGGAACCGGACTAATATTTGCCTCTTTGTTCGGCAGTGCGAGAAATGCACTCTTACCAAGCGTCCTTGCCTACCCCTTCTTCACAGCCTGGAAAGGAGTCACAATATTATGCGTCGACATCATCGAGGTACTCCTATTTAAGCCCGTCTAGTTATCTCCCTATATACTCATTGTTTACAGCTTATTCAAGTTGTCGATCCCTTGATTTACGCCTATTTTTCTCGCGCCGTCGAGCCTGACCCATCCATTAAGGCGAGAATCATCATTTTTGGACTAGCATTAGTCTTTCACCTTCCCTTTATTGGGGCGACCGTCTGGCATATCAGGCTATCTGGCATCGAATACTGGTGGGCTGCTCCATTGGTATCTCACTTGACTACCGTTATTATGGTTATGGCGATATGGAGGAAGACACAGCGTTTCCGTCGTTTTGACCGGTGCTCGAACCAGCCGACGTCAAACCAAGGGATGCCGTGGCTTGGAGCAGTAAGCGGACTGGTGTTCCTAGCATCATCTGGGCTCCTAGTATGTTCTATGACTGGTTGGGTGAGACACCAGTTTGGAGGTCAATGTGGACTTTGTCTGGCGATTTTAGTTATGCCGGCAGTACCTCTTGACAATATGATAAGAGAGCACCAGAGGAAACGGGTAGATAGAGAGATGCAGCTGTCTGTGGTGACAGAACCCGGTACTGAACGGTCGGCGGAGCACTGGTATCATTCTGAGGGCATTGATTCAGAGTGACGGTAATTTTACATCACTGTCCTCGGTCTGCCTACGGCTACTTCCTTCAATTTAAACGTTCCAAATTAGGTCACCCGCAGATGCCGCGTTCAGGTCGATGCAAACGCTCCAAATAATTCTTTCATAGCTGCAAGCGCGACGCAAAGGTGCCCTCCAAAGCATTAAAGGAAGCCATGCCTTCCGCGTACATCATCTTGCATGTATGATCTTCAGTTTAGTCACACTCTTCACTCGAACTCCTACGTTAGTTCACGAAAATTTCCACCAGTCGTCTAAATGACAAGAAGGTTTTCCTCGGACTCGCAGAAGGGCTCGCTAGTTAAGGATTACCGGCTCGTCCCGCCCTACCCGTCACGCTGTAGGGAGTGTCCAGACGTCTATATATGCTCTACTTACGTCTACAACCGAAGCTTCAATCGGATTCCAAACTCTGGGGGCCGAAGAGCTCAACGCAGACGACTAGGTACAGTTCAGATGGCAGTGACCGCAGCGAGCCGAGCATGCAGCGGCAGCTATTCCAGCGCACGACACCCAAACCTAGGGGAAAGCAGCGGCAATCACTCATCACACTTGTGGTGGAGAGTGCCAAAAAGCAACAGTCAACCTCAGACAAGGGATTTGGCGAGGAGCCTGGATTCAATTTCAACATGCTCAAGTCACATGCGACTGCGGGAAGCCCCGGGCAGTTCTATCGCCACAAACGACTCGCCGCAGTGTGCTCACGACCGAGTTGACGCTGTTGACCGACTCACTTAGACTTGGACTCGTGCTGGAAAGGCGGCAGGGGGCGGTCACAACCGACGCCGTTTTGGATCATCGATACGCCTCGCATGATTCGGTGACCCGAGGGCAATTCCCCGACAAGTCTCGCATGAAGGCGAGCGAGGATGCAAATGCCAGCTTGTGGAACCAGCGTTTCTTAGAGGAGATATCTAAGGACTACTACCATTATAAGGACTGGTGAAGATATAACAATTCAACACTCCTCCACGGCTGGTTGCTTGCTCCTCCGGATTTTGTGAATCCGCTGTCGCTTATGCCCTTGCCCATGGCTTTGCCATATTCTTTCAGGCGCTCGACATTCTGTACTCACACCCCCGTATATCCCGCCATGGTCTCTCCGCTCGCATTTCCTGGTGTGTCGTGACGAGTCCGAAGGAGAAGACTGAGAAATGCTGATAGTAATTCTAACAGGCTTGCAGAGAGGGAGGTCAAGTTCCATCTCAACCTGTTTGCCTTGTCCGTTCTCGACTGTACCGCTGGCCTCTACTCGATGGCAAGTATCGGATACAGTGACTCGAAAAACGAGCCCAGTAGGAGGACGATTCTCCTTGTCATCGCCCCAAAATGAAGAGTAATCACTCTCTTCAAGATCGCTAGGTGCAAACGAGGGCTGTATATTTTGTGTAGGTGACACTTCAATCTCGTCTTGTGGATATCTGTCACGGCAGTTTGTGCTGTTGAATTGGCTTTCGGTATCCGAGAATTCTGATGTGGGCGAGGTAGGACAAAGAAGCATATCGAGAGCACGAAGATGACCAGTTTGTCCACAGGCAATCGATTCAGTGGAACTCATATTCCCCTGCATAGTCGAGGTAGTGTCAGTCGACATGGCGGGAAGGAGGGCTTCGTTGGCTTTCGGAGAGTTGCAAGAAAATGGGAGATATGGAAACTGGGACAAAAGGGGGGTGGTGCCTACCTCCTTCACTATCTAAACGAGTATGAGACGGGCTGCCTGGCCGGGACGAGAGCTCCAGCGAATCATCCCGAGAATCCCCAAGGCGCAGCTTTGGCCATCTCATTGCACATATCGTCGGGTGGGATCATGCGCCTTCCTCCACTTCCGGGCTGTGGTCCGTTGTTGCTTGGCTGACGCCTGCCGGCCACCCCTGAGATGGTTTATGCGTCTTTGACCAGGTTCAGCTTCTGCATCTATGCGCCGATCACATCCGCTAATGCTGCAAAATTACGAGTAGCCAAATTCTCTGTAGGCGCAGGGGGGCGAACCGAATCGTGCAGACTAGTCCGCAGCCTCCCCTGCGACGGGGTTCAGGGAGGGAACGCGAGGCAGGACTTGTCCGTTAATTTCTCTTCCCTCGCCGTTGACCCAATGTATGACAATGTACATGTGCATGCCTGGGAAGTGTCGGGGGTGGCGAAGCTTGCAGCGGAGGGAGCCTCGCGACAAGGGAGGGCTGCCCACGTCGGCATCAACTTTGGGAAGACGCCGTGGCTGACGTTTGCGTTGAGCAGAAGCCGGCCGGTGCCTAGGCGGGCCGACTGGAAGAAACCCCGGGCGGCGATGAGCTGGTGAAAGTCCTGGAACAGGTTGGTGGCGGCCTCGTCTTTGCCAAGGGAAGAAGCGGGCGCTGCCGACGGCCGAGATGTCGTGCAGCTTGGAGCGCGGGCCGTGGCCGAGAATGACGTTGAGGGCGTCGACGACGTCCGGGTACTTGGGAAGAGGCCGTCGACGGGGCCCTCGCTCATGGTGCCGACGTACTTGAGCAGGGCGTCGAGGGCGCCTCTGTCGGGCCGTGGATGGTGGCCTCGATGACGTCCCACTTGTCGCCGCTGGTCTCGACGGCCAGCCGGAACCGCACCGGGTTCTCGGCCAGCTTGAGCTTCTGGAGCGAGACGAGCTGGCTCTTGTACTCGGTGGCGAGCACGAGCGTCTTGTCGGCGGCCTTGAGGGTGGCGAGCAGCTCGCGGACGGCAAAGTAGAGCTTGCGGCCCTTGACCTCGCGGCTGGCGGCCTTGGACGACTTGGACGGCTCGCCCGACGACGTCTCGGAGCCGACCTGGACAAACTCAAAGGTGTACTTGTACAGCACCATGGGTTTGAAGGTGACGTTGAAGTAGTTGGACCACAGCGTGACGGGCTGGCCGCTTGTGCCAAAGGCCGGCCTCAGGGGAAACACGTCAGTGGACCGGGCCTGGAGGGGCGGCGCCTGGATGTTGGTCTTGGCCATCTGCGCCGCGAGGCCGGCGGCCGAGGATCTCTGCGTCTTGATGAGGCGGTCCTCGAGGGCCGTCACGGCAGCGTCGGGCTGCGGGAAAGATCCATTGACGCTGCGGGCCTTGTCAGCGGGCCGGGTGTCGAGCACGGCAGACGGGGGCAATATACACACCTATACGCCAGCTCGATCGTCGTGTCGCGCGGCCGGCCCCCACGACCACCGCGGAAGCCGCCTCCGCGACCGCCCCGGTCACCGCCGTCGCCACGGCCGCCGCGATAGCCACCGCGTCCGCCGCGATAGCCACCGCGTCCGCTCCGGTCCGAGAAGCCGCCGCGGCCGCGGGCAGAGGAGCCGCCGCCGCCCCGGTCTCCGCCGCGGTCTGACATCGCAACAGCCAAGTCTATCTCCAGGGACGTGTCAAAAAAAATTAACGCGGACCGGGCAAGGGATGTCGCGACAGGCCAGGGTCTTGCTCGGAGCACGGCCGCGGCGGCTTACATGTTATATATACGTGCACGCCGAGGCGGTGAGCAAGCAAGCAGCGCAGTCGCCGTTTGCGCGGGGCGGCAGAGGCCGTGAAGAGGAATGTGTGCGAGGCAGGCGCAGGCGCAGGGCAGGCCGTTTGCTGCCTGTGAGCAAGAGCACGGGCTCGCACGAAGTGAATGGCGAGATGGGCCGGTGCTGGGTGACGGGCGGCGGGCGGGAGAGCGCCTTGCAAGAGCTGTGTCCCGTCCTTTATCCTCTTTAGCCAGGGCCTGTTCCCGCAGTCTTTGCACCTCGATGCGCCCGCTGTTCACGACACACTAGAGAACAGGGCCGGAGAGGATGCTGGCTGGCCTGGCATCGTCGTGGAGGAGGCGAAAAATGCAGACGAGACGAGGGTGAGGTGGTAGTTCAAACCGTCCCCGCTTTTTTGGTGGATGGATAGTCGCATATCAAGCCTGGGGAGCCAATAGAGGCGCGGACCCCCGCGCCTTTAAAGTCGGCGCGGACGTCCGCGCCTGTTATGTAAGCCCAGGCGGAAGATAGTCGGGCCGCCCCCTGACCTGTACTCTCCTTTTCTATTGCATGTGGCAAACTGTCGCACAGAGAGCCAGCCTCATATAGCATACCATCTGCGCTCAGAGTAGTTGTCCGCGGAAGCGATGCTATAATCCGCATATTAAGGTCGAGCGCCTGCATGCGTGGTGCTTGGACCCCATTGAGGCCAAAGCTCAAACGCAGGCTGCATTAAACCTCGCAGGCGGCCTCGGTTACAAGGGTTCTGCACCACGTCCACAAAGCAGGAGTTTCCTTTCCTTTGTGTATAAAGAGCTGCTCACTGTCGTGCACTACAGCTAGCTCTTCAAGATAATTCCAATATGGGGCTTACTGAATTCCCTGACGATTGCCTTCCTCCTGAGGGCCAGTTCGACTCGCGAGAGTCTCTTCTTGCCTCAATTAATGCGTGGGCGGCTCCAAGAGGCTATGCCTTCACCACAGGCAAGTCCACGAGAGACCCGCGGTCCGGAAGACGCACAGTCATATTTGCCTGCGATCGTGGAGGTAGACTTGGGGCTCATACAAGCAAGGACCAGAAGCCAGCTGATCGGCAACGGTCTACAAGCTCCCGTATCACTGGATGCCAGTTTTCCATCAATGCGAAAGAGAGCCTTGATAAGTCGTACTGGTATGTCAGGCATCGCCCAGGCGAGGAGAAGTCGGTCCACAACCATGAGCCCAGTCTGCATATTACAGCACATCCAGCTCATCGTGCCCTCTCCTCAACTGACCAGTCAGCTATTGGGAACCTCTCAAGCGCTGGCATAGCACCAAAGGATATCCGGACATATATGCGCCAGAGCTCTCAGACTGCCCAAGGAGCGACACAGCAAGACATATATAACTGTATCGCACAGCGCAGACGAGAGCTCCTTGCTGGCCAGAGCACAATGCATGCCCTTGCCAATGAGCTTGACAACGAGGGGTTCCAGAGCCGCATACAGCTTGATCATGATGGCCGAGTCACAGCAGTCTTATTCGCACACCCAGCGTCTCTAGGATACCTCAACGCATACCCAGAATTACTACTGCTAGACTGCACATACAAGACGAACAAATATAAGATGCCACTGCTCGATATGATCGGCGTTGATGCCTGTCAGCGGTCATTCTGTATTGCCTTTGCCTTCCTCAGTGGTGAAGACGAAAATGACTATATCTGGGCACTGGACCAACTCCAATCGATATACGAGTTATATGACATTCGCCAGCCATCGGTTATCCTGACAGATCGCTGCCTCGCCTGCATAAACGCAATTTCCCGGTGCTTTCCTGCGTCCAAGTCTCTGCTTTGCATCTGGCATGCGAATAAGGCGGTGCTTAGCTATTGCAAACCAGCTTTCGACCGTGACGATGAGGACTCTAATAGTGATGAGAGGTGGGCTGAGTTCTTTGGGTATTGGCACTCAATCGTGGGCTCGAAAGATGAGGAGACATTTGATCAACAAGTTGAAGAGCTCGAGAAGCGCTTTGTGCCACGATACGTCAAGGAGGTTAGCTACATACGGGAAACCTGGTTGGACCCGTATAAGGAAAAGCTCGTCAAGGCCTGGGTCGATCAATATGCTCACTTCGGCAATGTGGCTACTTCCCGGGTGGAAGGCATCCACGCATTATTGAAGAGTCACCTTAAGAAGTCAACATTAGACCTCTTCGAGGCAACGAGGGCAATCAAGCAAGCTCTCCTCAACCAACTGGCCGAGCTACAAGCCAACCAAGCCAGGCAGCATATACGGATGCCAATTGAGCTCTCTGGAACCGTATATAGCACGGTACGTGGCTGGGTATCACACGAAGCCTTGCGACAGGTTGCAAAGCAACACAAGCGCCTCAACGAGAAAAACACCCCATCTTGCACAGGCAGCTTCACCAAGTCTCGCGGTCTCCCTTGTGCGCACGCATTACAGTCTCTCATAGTGGAAGATCTGCCTCCGGCTACAACATTTTCATACACATTGGCGCCTTCGACGGGATAACAAAGAGATTGGTCAGGTCCTCATAGAGCCTCGTCGGCGACTAGACCAACTTGTCGCCGCATCAAGGATATCACAGTCATCCACACAGCGCGAGCCAAGTGCATTTGAAGCCATAGAGTCAGATCTACGGCCAAAGGCGCCGCCTACATGCAGCAAATGCCACCAGCAAGGGCACATCATGACATCTCGCAATTGTCCTTTACGCTATAGCGACATACTGCAGCGGGCAGAGGCACGGGCGGCACAGACTGCAGAGACTGCAGCAATTGCAGGGACTGCACAGACTGCACAGACTGTACAGACGGTAGCAGTTCCAGAGACTGCGCAGACTGCAGCAGTCATGGAGAAAATGACAGTTGCAGTCACTACGGTCTCTACAGTCTCTACAGCAATTGCAGAGACTACAGAGACTACAGAGAATCTATTATATGATGACCCACGAGCCATCTATCAGAGGTATGTCAGGGAAAGAGACTCTTGGTATAGAGCACAGCCTCGCGGCAGTCTCAAGACCAACCAGGCATACCGAAAGGCAATGGGCTTGCCATTGCGCTACAGCAAGACTGAATATGACTGGTGCCTCGACTGGAAGCAAATGTCAAGGAGCTGCGGCTCGAGGCAATGGACCAAGGTAGAGATGATGGCATACCTTGATTGGGATAAGGCAGAAGAAGAGCGATTAGATGCCCGGGTGGCCGAGGAAATTCAGGTGCAGCCTTTCTCACGAGAAAGAGGTACTGCAGGTATATGGGCTGACTGCGAGAGAGACTCAGAGGAACAGCAGGCATTTTATTCACATATATAAGTGGTGATGATGCCGGCGATGCGAAAATGTGAGGCAGATCGTGAGATCACCGACATGCACCGGCGTGTAGCACTGTAGCTGGCCAATTTTAAGGCGGTGAACTTCCCGCGCACCCTCCCTTGCCACGCAACAGCGGCGCCCTTTGCGTCACGTCAATCTACCAAATAGGAAGGCTATGGGTTCGAACCCTAAGGGATATCCTCCTTTGCAATTAATTGAAGCTATATGTATGCAGCAAGCATGCTGTATCGGTGAGGCCGACTGCGAGCGCAGTTGGCGGCGGCCCAAATGGCCTGCCAGGCTTACATAACAGGCGCGGACGTCCGCGCCGACTTTAAAGGCGCGGGGGTCCGCGCCTCTATTGGCTCCCGCCGACTTTGAGATCTCAATTGAGGTCTCCTTTGTAAAGACTTTTATCCCGGCTTTTAGTTCGTGGTGGTGGGTTCGGCCCATACGCCATGGCGGGGGGTAGCGCAGGCCAGGTCGCGGTGGGGTTGGGTAGCCCGTCAGCATCGCCGACGCGGTCGACGCGTGGAGTGACGCCCAGCGGAAGGGTCCAAGACACACTTCGATCGCTCGAAAACGCGACATCGAAGACGTCAAAAAGACCGGCGACTCGAGCGACGCGGATATCGCCAGCCGAAACCGAAATTGAACGCGTAATCGAAGAGAAGAAGGCTCGCAGCAATGGCGAGACCGGCAAGGCGATGCTCCAGAGGGTGCTGGAGGTGTTGGGGAGAATGGGAGGTGAAATGGGAAGATTGAAGGATGCGATACACGAACAGAGCGACACCATCCGTGCCCAGGAGAGCCTGATCCGAGAGCTCCAGTCTCAAGTCAAGGAATCACGCAGAGAGTCTGATCGCGAGAACAAGGAGTTGCGAGAGGAACTCCAAAATACGAAGAAGGACCTGAGACAGATTCGGGAGCAGCTTGAAGCGTTCAATGCCGCAACGAACTCGGAGAGGAACAGCCCTCAAGCCTCGTATGCGGACGTTGCCCGAATAACGCCGTCGAATATATCAACGAACCTGAGCAGCCCATCAACGCGCATGACACCATCGTCGTTCAGCGACACGCTCTATTGCACAATCGACCTATCACGAGTCGAAGATCAGAACAGAGGCAGAGCGCAGGTGGGAGAAATCCGGCAAGCCGTCGAGGCCGAGATGAGGGCGAAGGAGGGTCATGAAGGGTGGCGATGCGCGGCAGTCGTGAAAGACGCGCGGAACGCAGAACGTGTTAAGATCATGTGCAGGAATGAAACAGAACTTCAGAGAGTCAAAGACGCTGCGCAGAAGACGGCGGTCATAGGAGCGCGGGTCATGAGGGATCAACTCTACCCAGTCAAGGTCGACAATGCCAATCGCACGGCAGTGTTGGACGCAGAAGGCTACGTCTTGACGGGTGCAGCCGAGGCACTTGGCGTGGAGAACAACGTCACCATTGCCAAGATTTCGTGGTTGAGCAATAAAGAGATAGGAAAAGCGTATGGGTCAATGGCTGTTTACGTTACAAAGGGGAGCGATGCGAAGAAACTACTGGATGGCCAATACTTTGACCTGGCTGGGGAATCGGCGTGCACGAGTGTCTTCGAGCCGCGCAAAGGACCAGTGCAATGCTACAACTGCCAAGAAATCGGTCACAAGGCCTTCTCATGCAAGAAACCGCAGACCTGCGGTAGATGCGCGAAGCCGGGGCACCACCATAGGGAGTGCATTGCGGCGGAGCCAAAGTGCGTGCCCTGCGGAGGACCGCACGAGTCGCTCAGCCAGAATTGTCGATTGCGCAACCCACCACGCCATGCATAGAAAGCTAGGTATCTTCCAGCTTAACGTACGCAAGCGAGACACGGTACAGCTCAGTGTTATGAACGACGAGGAATTGAAGGACTGCGCGGTGCTGGCGATTGCAGAGCCCTACGCGCGCAAGAAGGACGGGATGATCGTGACGGCCCCGATGGGCCATAGCAGTTGGTCAAGGATACTTCCGACGCAGACCAACGAGGCGGGATGGCCGGTCAGGAGCATGCTTTGGATACGGAAGGACATCGACTCGGAGCAGGTCCCGATACCGTCGTCAGACCTGACAGCGGCTGTGCTGCATCTGCCAGATAGAGATGTCTTGGTGATGTCGGTGTATGTACAAGGGAAGGACGAGGAGGCCCTGATTCTCACAACGACGGAACTGGGCGGTCTAATCACCCGTTTCCGTAACGGCACTGGCAAGCGAACCGATGTGGTGTTGGCAGGGGACTTCAATCGGCACGACCTACTCTGGGAGGCGATTGTGTCACGTCCAGGAGACAAGGAGGGTCAACCAATCATCGACCTTATGAACGAACATGGCCTTTGCAGCCTGCTCCCCCGCGGCACGAAGACTTGGCAGGGTCCAGATAAGGAAAGCACGATTGATCTGATGTTGGTGTCGACGGAACTGGCGGACGACATGGTGAAATGCGCCATTCACCCAGCGGAATATGGATCGGACCACCGGGCCATTCATACAGCCTTTGACATCGACCTACCAGAAAGAGACCTCACACCGAGGCTTCTACTTAGGAACGCGCCCTGGACAGCAATCAGGAACAGGGTCGAGCAGGAGCTGCGACCAATATCTTGGGACGGCAGTTTACAAGACCAGACCGACCGCTTCATGGAAGTAGTGCTTAGTGCGATCAATGACCTGACGCCACGGGCGAAGCCATCCCCGTATGCAAAGAGATGGTGGACGACCGACCTCACCCGACTGCGACAGGTCTACACCTTCTGGAGAAATCAAGCTAGGTCAAGAAGGCGAGTGGGACAGCCAGTGGTGGACCTGGAAAGGCGGGCGAAAGAAGCAGCGAAAGAATTCCATGACGCCATTCGCAAACAAAAACGGCAGCATTGGGATGACTTTCTGGCCGATGACGGCAACATTTGGAGGGCCGCTAAATACCTCAAGGCGGAATGGACTGTGTGGACAACAAGGTACCACAGTTGAAGAGGAAAATGGAACGGTGACGAAAGACAAGCAGGAACAGGCGGAGGAGCTGCTCAGTGCCTTTTTTCCGCCACTACCGGACGCTATCGAGCCTGAACATGAAGGACCGCAACGGGCGCCGGTGCCCATGCCAGAACTGACCATGGAGGAGATTGAAAGGAAAGTCATGACAGCCAAACCCTGGAAGGCGCCTGGAGACGACGGCCTGCCAGCCATGGTCTGGAGACAGCTATGGCCGGTGGTCAGAGGGCGAGTGGTGCATCTGTTCCGGCTATCAGTGGAACATGGAGTCCTGCCGAAGCAATGGCGAATGGCAAAGATCATCCCACTGAAGAAGCCGGGAAAGATGATTACACTGCGGCGAGGGCCTGGCGACCAATATCGTTGCTGTCGACACTGGGCAAGATCCTGGAGGCGGTGATGGCCGAGCGGATTTCCTTTGCGGTGGAAACGTTTGGGCTGTTGCCAACTAACCACTTTGGAGCCAGGAAGAGGCGTTCCGCGGAGCAGGCTCTCGTGCTCCTGCAAGAGAAAATCTACAAAGCATGGCGAATGGGCAAGGTGCTTAGTCTTGTGAACTTCGACGTCAAGGGTGCTTATAACGGAGTGTTCAAGGATAGGCTTCTACAACGGCTCGCAGCGAGGGGTTTGCCCGCGAGCTGGTCAGGTGGGTAGACGCATTCTGCTCTGAGCGGACGGCCAGCATCACGGTCAATGGACACTGTACCGCACAGCAAGAGCTCCCACAAGCAGGTCTTCCCCAGGGATCGCCGCTTTCGCCGATTCTCTTTCTTTTCTTCAACGCAGACCTAGTGCAGACCAAAATCAGCACCTCCGGAGGATCAATCGCATTCGTGGACGATTACTCGGCTTGGGTCACAGGCTCGACTGCAGAGTCGAACCGGGACGGAATCCAGTCCATCATCGACCGTGCCCTAGAGTGGGAAAAGCGGAGCGGGGCGACGTTCGAGGGCGACAAGACGACCATCATTCACTTTACACGAATGGCCGAGCGCTCTAGCTCAAGTCCATTTGTTATCAAAGGAAGAACGATCTGGCCACAGGAAAACGCCAAGGTGCTGGGAGTGGTCATGGATGCAAAACTACGATATAAGGAGCATATGGCACGAGCGGCATCGAAGGGACTGGAAACCGCGATGCAGCTGAAAAGACTGCGTGGATTGTCGCCCCGGGTGGCCAGGCAGTTGTTCACGGCTGCGGTTGCGCCTGCTATGGATTATGCCTCCACTGTCTGGGCTCATGCATGCGGAGTGAGGGAGGGCTACTGGTTGAATCGAGCACAGATGGTAGGGGCGCAGGCGGTGACCGGAGCGTTCCGTACCGTGTCGACGGCAGTCGCGGAAGCAGAGGCAAGCATTCGGCCGGTGGTAAATCGGCACACTCAAGCAGCGGCGAGGTTTTGGATCAGCGTTCGTACTCTCCCGAGGGCGCATCCTCTCGCCCGGCTGGGCATCAGAGTGTGCCGAAGATTCACGTCCCCACTGCAAACGATGGCTCAAGAGCATGGAGAGTCAGCAGGTCAAAGATTGGAAGTCATCAGAGAATACGCGGTGGCCCCGTGGGAAGACCGCATTCGTGTTCTCTGTGACCTCGATGATGACCAGGCAGCTGAGTTGGTTGCGAAAGCGCAAGGCATTGTCGTCGCGACGAGCTCATCCGAAAGGCGAGGCGTAGTCGGCATGGGAGGCTGTGTTCGAGATACGAGAGTCAACAACGAGCAAGAAGCACTGGCGAGCTATTCCATCACTCTGGGGCCGCGAGAAGATCAAAACCCATATGTCGCGGAGCTGGAGGCGATTGCCACGGCTCTGCGATGTATGCCAGCGCGACTCGAGCAAAGAGAGCTAGTCTTTGTCACAAGCAACAGATCGGCCATGCAGGCGATTGGCCAACCGCGCCAGCAGTCGGGCCAATACATCATCCAAGAAATTTACAAGCATGTCAGGCTCTTCCGGCAACGGGGTGTTTCGATTCGTATGATATGGCCCCGGCAGGAGCTGAAGGGTTTGCGTTGGGGCAAAAGCAAAGGCAGCAGCGCGGAAAGCGACACGCGAGGGGCGCATCCAGGAGAACTCGCCATTTCAAGCCCGCTCGACAAGAACAAGACTAGTGCTCTCTGGACTGCAACAGCAAAGACTGGAAATTCCTGCGAGTGGGAAGATACTCGAAAAGAATTGACACGGCGTTACCAGGCAGACATACGCGAACGATCTACGACTCACTTAGTGGGAAAGAAGCGAGAGTACTTGCGCAACTTCGCACAGGCAAATCGAGACTCAATAGTTACCTTCATGGAATACAGGCGGCAGAAAGCGACCTATGTGGCTGTGGTCAAGCAATCGAGACAGTGGAGCACTTCCTCTTTCGATGTAAGGCATGGATCTCTGAAAGAAAGCATGATGAAATGCAATCGAACCAAGATGGAAATCTGTCTTTCTTCCTAGGAGGAAGTCGATGTCCGATGGCGACAAATGGAAGCCGAACCTACCAGCAGTACGCGCTACGATCAAATTCGCGATGGCAACCGGGAGACTAGACACGGACCAACGATGACAGTACTGGCAAACCAGAGTGCACAGTACTAGCACCATACAGCCTCTCATTGACAGACCGGGCTTCAGCTGCTGAGAATAGGATGCTGAACACTTGGAGAAATGGGCCTTCAAGCAGGCCTGTCAACGGCGAAATTGGAGGCTGAAATGTACGGATAGGAGCAAAATGTGGGGCTTCTGGGTGTTGCAGTCGAAAGTGGAGGATCTGTAAATAGCTGAGTGTCGCGGCCCTCTAGGGTTGGTCCCTCCGGGCGGAATAAATTGCATTGCATTGCATTGGCTCCCGAGAGGGTGCCTATGTATTAGTAAGTCAGCAAGGAAGGAGATGGAAGACTGAAGAAGAGAGAGAAAAGGGCATAAATGGGAGAATGGTACAGCAGACAGGGAGGAAAAATGGAAGAAAACACATGCACCCTAAAAACATTATGCCCCTTGCCCTGCTCTCTTCGCGAGAGAAGCGCGGCGCCATCGGCAGGCTTCATAATATCAATAGGATATCCACAGCGGGGTTTTGGTGGCTGATTCAGCGGCTGAGCGCCACAACACCCCTCGGATACCACAGTGTCTTATAACGTAATCCACCCCCTTCCCGGTCAGACCCCCTACTCGGTCAAAAATTCCCCACCGACTAGACCCGCACCTTACGCGAGACAAACGGAGCACAATACCACGACATATTTACTCCAAGAGACAAGTAACTCGATTAGGACTATCTATTACACGTACGGGCAGTGTGTTCAAAAGACCTGCACTTACTACACCGTGGTGGTGCACGCTGTCTTGGGACACTCAGCTCTTCTATAAGTCGTTGGTCCCGCCCTTCTTCCCGCCGTCGCTTGGCCCGCTCATCTTCCTTTGCTCTCTGTTTCTTGACCCGCTCCTCTTCCTTTTCTCGCCGTAGCTTGAACCATTCCTCGTTCTCTTGTCGCCGTCGCTCGGCCCGCTCTTCTCCTTCTTGTCGTCGCTTGGCCCGCTCCTCGTCCTTCTCTCGCCGGCGCTTAGTCCTCTCCTCTTCTTCCACTCTCCGTCGCTTAACCCGCTCTTCTTCTTCTTCTCTCCGTTGCTTTATCCTAACCGTGCCCTCTGCAACCGATAGAGTACCGCCGTCGCCAATGTATTCACGGCGCTGTTCTTTCTCTGCTTTCGCCGCTGGTTTTCTGACCGAAGTTGCCGGTTTTCGTCGGCAAGGAGGGCGGCGCTGTGCATGGCCATTTGACATCCTTTGATAAGCTGGTTGATAGCTTGTGAAACTGGCGAGTCTGTATTTTGTGGCCGGCGTTGAAGAAGCCTTTCGGCGTGAGTGGTAAGCTGGTTGACGTTATGCGGAGTCTTGGCTGCTTCCAGGCTCTTGTTGGGACTTGGAGTATTCTTGTCGCCGTGATCGTTACCGACTTTGTCAACCTGAACTTGTAACCGCGATAATACTCTGTTTGGGTCAAACGGAAAAAGGCCTGTTGCCATAAATCCGCTTCGGATATTCGACGGCGAAAGTGCTTGTCGGCGAGCGTCTAAGTACATGGGAAGGAAGTCCTGCTTGTCGATATGATGGATCCCAGCGAGCATTTTCTCTTGAACCTTTCGGCCGTATATGGTTTTCAACGGCGAAAAGCACCCGACATCAAGAGGCTGCAAGAGATGTGAGGAATGTGCAGGCATTTGGAGTACTACGATGGAATTGGCCGTACAGTACTTGTCAAATTCCGGCGTGACGTGACTGCCGTGCCCGTCGAGAATAAGAAGTCGATGCGTACCAACCGTACGGCGCCGTGTATTCGGATCAAAGACTTCCTTTAACCAATTCAAAGCAAGGTCGTCGGAAGTCCAGCCATTCTCACTAACGGCGATATGCCAGTCATCGGGCACTCCTGATTCGTACCAGCTTGCTTGGTGTAACTTGCCCTGGAAGATAACCTTCGCCGGTAAAGCCCAACCTTGGCAGTTGATAGACTCGATCACAGTAACCCATTCTCGATTTCCAGGCTGCGTGAGTACTGCCCGACCTCGCCGGTCAGACCGGGTAAGGACTCTCGCCGTTGCAGCGACTCCCATTTGAAACCCCGTCTCATCAAAGTTATAGACATCCTCGTCAAGAATCCCCCATTTCTGTTTCGTCGCCGCGACTCGATCGTACCATCCTTGGATCTTTTGGGGGTCTTCGCATTTGGCTCGTTGGTAGTCGTATCGGCGAGAGTACTTTGCCTTGATTTCGCCGTGGCGGCCAACAAACTTCCGCACCCAGTTTTCCCCGACAGGATCTTTGCCTCGCTCGGAAAGCAATAAGTTGGCCATCCGACGAGTGTAAGCCACTGTCGGCGGCATCCTCGCTCGTCCATCGACAAGATCCATTGTACCAGGGCAGTCTCTTCCGTCGCCGTCAACTTCAGGTTGTTCATCTGAGCGTCGCGTCGGCGAATGACACCGCGCAGTCGATCAGATACTGTCGATTGAGGACGTCGTATGCGGCCGCAGCCTTGCGGGTACTTTTGAATTGGCCCTGCTGATAGGCCCTGACGGCGAGCAGGACCCGTTCTTCGCGTGGAACCGATTGGTCTCCCGTTGCCGTCATAGTGCTCGGTTTGTCTTGCCATAAGTGTGGGTCGCCGCGTGGAGACTTTTTCTGACCGAGTAGGGGGTCTGACCGGGAAGGGGGTGGATTACGTTAGCTGGGTATGGGGGGAATGGTATTAGTTAGTCTATTGCACTCACCTAGCTAGCTTACGTACACAGTCACGTGTACGGCTGAGTACGGCTGAGGCCACAAAGCTAGCTTCGTGACTTCCTCTCCCTTGTAGATAGACAATCCTCATAGCATAATACGACACACCGGTTGAACGACGTTCCCAGTTTGTCTCATGCTCGAGCCCTGCCAACAGGTTGAGATAATGGTACACAACTCATAGCCTAGACGGCCACATACGCGTAATGAATTAAAAAAAAAAGCCTTTCCTTTGAGTTTTAGGTCATTTGAGATATGATTCGTTGAGCTTTTCTCAATTCTTTACTGGAATGCAAGGTGGCAGAAATCCGGCGAATCACCCGATCCGGCGGATCACCAGGAAATCCCTTCCCAGTCTTCGCTTCTTTGGAAGAGGGAAACTTTTCCGCCTTTTCTACCTGCCAACGCCAGAAAAGCCAGAACGCGAGGGCGCCGATGAGACAAGACCTGGGATCTCGATGCCGCAAAGCAGATCCATACTCCATGCGGCCGTGCTGGTTGGTCTTCGGTGCCGTCGTCTCCAATCAGGAGCCAGTACAAGGTGCTCGGCCCAGCATCCCCGGGTGGCCCGGGGTGAACAATTAAGGTCAGGTATTGGCTGTAAACGTGGTGTGGCACTCTTGTGGTGAGGAAGGGACAGATGTCAGGATGCGGCTTGAACAGGCCGGCCGCCTCGACCATTGCCGCGTCAGAGAGTGCATACTCGACAGTGACTGAGTGATTCCGAGAGAGGACCAAGAACAGGTTGCTGTGAAAGCGAGTTGTGCGCCGTGCAGAGGAAGAGGATGCGCAAGTCTGTTTGCTTGTTTCTTTTTAGCGAGCCCAGAACGCGGTCCGAGGAGTACAAGGTGCCAGGAAAAAGCAGGCAAAGGCCACAGACACGAGACGCACGGCCTTGAATCTTTCGATCGCCGCCGTGCCCTTCAACTTCACTGGAGATACTGCTGCACATGGTCGATGATTCGATTATGTCGAGCTCAACTGCCAGCCGAGCCTTTGGGCTCGTCCTGGGGAACATAGCGACGGGGGCCACGAGATTGCCACGAGCTGAGGCACCGATCAATGAGCTTACTGTAGCTCGGGGAAAAGAAAGGTTGTCAGAAACCGCGTAGCCCAGTCCGGCATGGTCATGTCTTGGACCGCAAGCTGACCATCATCCGGGCTGTATCCCATCATCGACAAGCAGTTGCGCTCGTCTCAGCAAAGATGAGGCATGTCGAGTGCCACTCTGCCGGGGCCTTGGGGCACGTCGACAAGCCTCCCGAAGCCGTACCGACCCCTGTCTGGCTGGATTTTGCTTTTTGATTCACGTCCCAAAAAGCTCAAGATCGGTCGATAGCATTGGCAAGCAACGTCCACTGGGCCCCGTCCCCGTTCCTCGCGGCACCCGTGTCGGCGAGGCCGGCTTCCACTTCCCGGCTGCTAAGCGGATAGACTAGCCAGACCTCAATGGTGGCGCTGCGCTGCCTCTCCAGCCGCTTGGTCCGCCCTCCATGTTGCAAGCCGTGCGCCTGCCGGTAGAGCGACACTATTGAACCCAATGTGTATTTTGACAAGCCGCGCTGGCCTGGAGGTCATATGTGGCGAGCGGCTCGACTCCTCCTCTTCTGCCGTGACGAGATCCAGGGCGCCAACCATCTCTCACCACCAGCGCAAACATGTCGACGACTCAGGAACTGCTCCAACAGTACGCGGGCCGCCTGTTACCGCTCTCCTTCAGCCCCGGCTTCGTCTGTCTGAGCTATGCCATCAGCCTTGTCGGTACGGGCTCGACGCTCGAGCTGATGCGCCGACGCACGTCACACAGGGGCCTCCATAACCTGTAAGTGCGCGGCTGGCTGGCACCCCGAGCTCGTTGGCGTTTGCTGAGCAGGTCGCAACTAGGATGCTCTTGGCAGGCGCAGCCATATCCATGGGAGGCATCGCCATCTGGTCCATGGTGAGCGGCCCGATGCCGACGCCCAAAGGCCTACCTGCTGACCCTCGTCGCCGCAGCACTTTATTGGCAACAGGGCGATATACATACTCGACGGCCGCGAAGACGTACAGATCTCCTACTCGACGGGCATGACCATCTTGTCCTTGCTGGTGCCCATCTTTGTGCTTCTCCTGGCTTATCTCGCCGTCAGCGTCAACGGTCGGATCCGGTGGTGGCGGATAGGTCTTGCCGGCTTGCTGTCCGGCGGTGCCATATGCGGCATGCACTACCTGGCCGACGCGTCGATCAGCAACTACCAGACATCGTACCAGGTCGGCTACGTTGTCGGCGCCGCCCTCATTGCCGTGTCGGCCAGCACGGCGGCCCTGGCCCTCTTCTTCGTCTTCGAGACGGCATGGAAGGTCGTCTGGTGGAAGAGGATAGGGTGCGCAATGGTGCTCGCCGGCGCCGTATCTGGGATGCATTGGTGCGCCGCCGTCGGCACGAGCTACCGGCTGCTCCACGTCCACGTCGTCAACCAGGGAATGTCGCGGCGCGAGACCTTGATCATGGTCATATGCCTGGTAAGGACCCACCCCGTCCAGGCCGAGACGCTCGCTCGCGTCGACTAACGGCATGCAGTCTGTCGCCGCCTGTGTCGTCCTCACAATAAGCGCCATCTACTCCAGCTGGATCAGGAGAGACTATGCCAGCAAGTCACAGCAGGTTGTCCTGGCGGCAGCCGTCTTCGACGAGCACGGCAGGATCATGGTCAACCAGGAAGGCTTCCTTCCCAGCGAAGTCGTGACGGATACGTTTATTCCAAGGGTGAGTCGACGCCATCCTCGTCGCAGAGCTCCAGAGCTGACCACGGCGGCAGTCTCACAACGAAGTCTTCGACACGACGCATTCGCTCTTCCAGTGGATGTATCGCGCCTCTCGCAACTGGGGCAGCATCGCCACCCTAACAGACAAGATGACGAGCCACATCAGCCATCTGGCGCAAGACAGGCACAACAGCAGGGCACGAGTCAAGCTCGTCGAAGAGGACGGCTCGTTGGTCCCCGACTACGATGGTCTGATTTGCGAGCTCTTTAGCCTCGCGGCCCTTGCTCTGGCATCCAGGATGAAGGACACCCTCATAAATGCCGGCACGTTGTGGGAGGAAATCTTTGTCACGGGCAACAACTCGGGCCGCGCCGCCTCGTCGCCGCTGGATCGCACCATTCCGGGGCGCTCATCCTCGCCCAAGGACATGGTCAAGGACAGATCCATCCTCGAGGAGCTGGCCGAGAAGGGGCTTGCTCCGACGAATCAACAGTACGGCCGTGGCTGTCTGATGTTGCTCATTCGGCACGTCAACTCCCGGAGAGACCTGGACAGGTTGGAGGCGGCCGGATATCGATTCGCAGAGGTCCATCAAGTCGTCGGCGTCATTCAGTCCAGCATGCAGATCATAAGCCTGAATTTCGCGTCGAGGCTGCACAGCATGTCGGCGGATGGCAACCGGGGCGCGACCCTACCCGCTGGGGTCCATCTCGGCATATTCGCAATCCGAGCCCGGCTGGACCACTGCGGGTTCGACGTGCTCGTCCAGAAGGAGGCCAAGAATCTCTTGCCCGCCACGGCGCTCCCATTTCAGCGTCTGGAACCATGGCAGGCAGAGTTCATCGGCCGCTTCCGGGGTCTGACGCCGACGGCCATCGCCACCTGGCTCGACAAGGACGAGGGCCTCTCTCCGCGCCAGGCCCGCCTGGCCTGCCATCTGCGAGCCGCCATGGCAACGCTCCGGGAGTCGTTGGGCGAAATGGCCTTTGGAGAGGCCACGCTCATGTCCCAGGTGGTGCAGGCCCCCTGCACCACTCGCCCGGACAGCCAGCTGTCGACGTGCTCCCTCATCACATTTCGGATGGTCCTCCCCATCCACACAATCGCTCGCGTCCCGCAGTGCGAATTCATCCCTCTGAGCTTTTTCCGCGTGCAGCAGCTGGTTTACCGAAACTCGCCTCATCACGTTGAGTTCTCGCACATGGTGCACCGCGAGCTCTCGTCCATCCTGCACAACGTTCCCAGTGCACTCACACACAAGAGTCAGGGAAGACCTCCCTCGAGCCGCACCCGTGCCTGGATGCAAAGATTCCGAGTCGACCGTGGCCAAGGACCAGACGTCAGTCTCCAGCTGGCGGCCAGAAGTCAAGAGCAGCTGTCGACGACGTTGGGCTCCAGCTCGCCGGGAACTCCCTGCGCCAAGATGAGCTTCGATGAGTATCGTAAAAGCCGCTCCGACAGCATTTCATCGCCCGCCAGCCGCATGTCGCCTACGCCAACCATAGACACGCACGGCCACGACAACAAGCAGCTGTTTGGCGGCATCATGGTCTCTCAACAGATTATGGTTGACGTCCAGGAGGTAAAGTCGCCGAAACTCCGTCAAACGCTCTCAAAACTAACGGCAACGCTCTAGCTCCCCGACAACGAGGCTTCCCCGCGCATTCCGCACGGCGAGCACGTCAAGAACGATACGGAGTCTTTGAAACGGGACGGGAAAGAAGGCTCTGCCTTTTCGACCATAGCGGTCGGCGAATCCAGCGCCACCATGGCCAGGGAACAAGGTGGATCGGCTTTTATCGACCAGCTGCTCGCACTATGCTTGGAGAGACCTGGTACTTAGAGGCTTGAACCGGCCGTCGACGTCATCCAGGACGAGAGGATTCCATATTTTGCACAACACCGACGAGGGCAGACGAGACTTTGGGTGTACGAGGCGCAAGGGCGTCGGGCCGTCGTAAGGGGAAAGGAGTTCACGGTGATACCAGGTGTGATTTGTGCTTTGGGAATTGGCAGGCCAAATTCGAAAGGGCCTCGACCCTGGGAGATGGTACTGGTTATCGTGAAGCTCGTCTTGCATATGGATAGGATGGTATCCGCCAGGGCGGTAGCCGTGAAGGTTTTCCAGGTCGTCGTCTACTCCGCGAATGTAGAGCCTCCTCCATAGATGATCAGCGGCATGGGGCAAGTCTGGACCACCCGCTCTGGGCCGAATGCGCCCAAATCGAGGCGCGTCAATTAAGGGATTTTCCGATGATCTGCCGGATCCCGTGACCCGCCGGAGCTTACACGCGACTGCAGCCTCCATGGCGTAGTGGTGACACGTCTGGAGCCTCTGCGTCGCAGAGGGGTCGGTTCGAAGCCGGCTGGAGGCACCCCTGAGCGAACAGGGTACACCCGGGTTCCCGCCCGTCAACAGGGAACAGCGTCATGAGAGAACACAATCGGCGTACCAACCACCATCAATGACTAACACAACCACGCTTCAACTTCGACACATCGCGCTTCAGTTGCTGGGAATAGGATGCTGAACACTTGGAGAGGTTGACCTTCAAGCGGGTCTGTCATGGAGCGGGCAGTGGAGTGGTTGGCGCAGCGTAAGATGATATGTGGGGCTTGGGGTGTCATGCATCAGTGTATCGAACCGTCAATAGCCAGAACGTCTAGGCCCTATAGGGACCTCCCTCCGGGCGAAATAAATCCATACCATACGCGACTGCAAGTGCCTCCATGGCGTAGTGGTGACACGTCTGGAGCCTCTGCGTCGCAGAGGGGGCCGGCTGGAGGCACCCCTGGGCGAACAGGGTACACCCGGGTTCCCGCCCGTCAACAGGGAACAGCGTCATGAGAGAACACAATCGGCGTACCAACCACCATCAATGACTAACACAACCACGCTTCAACTTCGACACATCGCGCTTCAGTTGCTGGGAATAGGATGCTGAACACTTGGAGAAATTGACCTTCAAGCAGGTCTGTCATGGAGCAAAACAGTGGTACGGTTGGCGCAGCGTAAGATGATCTGTGGGGCTTGGGGAGTCAAGGAACAAACGTGTTGAACTGTACTCTAGACAGTGTAAAGGCCTTATAGGGACCTCCCTCCGGGCGAAATAAATCCTACCTACCTACCGCGACTGCAAGTTAGACATCAATCCACAATAACTCCACAGCAACGGGGCCAAATTTTCTCCAACTTAAAATGTGATAAAAAAGCGACTGCGAGATGTTGCATCATCGGGGCCCAATGTATGTGTATTTCACCCGGAGGATTTCTCCTATAGGGCCTAGACGTAAAAGCTACTGACATTTCAATACATTAATGCGTAACACCTTAAGCCCCACGGGATCGGGGCTCAATGCAATGCAATGCAATTTATTCCGCCCGGAGGGACCAACCCTAGAGGGCCGCGACACTAAGCTATTTACAGATCCTGTTGGAATACTAACCTGCTGAGTAACCCGTGCAATCGGGATACCATCACGGTTCATGCACGACTCCCACGTGACACCCTACCCCGCGATCAGGGCACGCAGCCCCGGCTGCATGCCCCCATTACCGGGTGCACATTCCGTTTCTTGTGAATAGCTTCTTCCCTAGTTAGTTACAATTGAAGTCATCACCGGTTACCCTACCTGTCGTGACTGTGACTCAGCCTACAGCTTGTGCGCATGCGTATCTGTAGGCACATAGGTGCCTACCATCAGATTCAACATTTCGATAAGCATGCAAAGAGCAAAGGTGCTTGGAGGCTATTGCTCCTTGACGGCCACGGCTCCCACCATACCCTTGACCTTATCGAGTACGCTGAAGCCCATAATATTGTGCTCTTTGCATTGCCTCCGCATCTTACGCATCTCCTTCAACCGCTTGACGTCGTGGTATTTCAGCCGTATAAACATTACCACAGTCGGGCAGTCGATTTTGCTATTCGCAGTGGTGCGAGTAAAATCACCAAGCTGGAGTTCCTCGCTATGATCCAATCAATCCGCGTCAAAGCTTTCAAGGAGTCTACAATCCTCTCTGCATTCAAAAAAAAACAGGAATCCACCCATTCAATCCAAAGCCAATCCTCGAGAGACTCAAAGAGAGGGTACGGGACCAGACGCCGCCGACAGAGCTACCTGCAGAGCCGTATTCATCCCCTTTTGGTACCCCCCATACCGTACGGAAGTTTGAATCAGTTGGCCAACGTCTCCTTGAGTTTGACCCAATTGATGATATTGAGAAGGAGGTCTTCGTACATAACCTTCAACGCTACGTTAAAGGTGCAATCTCCCAAGGCCACGAGTTAAAGCAAACGATGGTCGATCTGTACAATACCAAGCTTGCCGAGCAGCGACGCCAAGGCCGGAAGAAATACAAGAACCGCCACCTTCAAACTTACGATAGGGGGCCACAGACTCGGATTTGTGTGATTGCGGCCAGGCAGCAGAAACAGTTGATCACTTTCTCTTTCGATGCACAAAGTGGATTGCGCAACGGGGTGTCCTATTCGAATGCGCAAGAGCCAAGATTGGGAATTTGTCTTTCTTCTTGGGAGGAAAAGCTGCATCGGATGGCGATAAGTGGAAGCCAGACATGCAGGCGGTTCATGCGGCGATCAAATTCGCGATTGAGACGGAACGGCTCGACAGAAAGCCGCAACCATCAGAAGACAACTGAGCTCTAACAAGCAACTGCACTAAGTTACTAACACATCTCAGCTTCGGAACTGGCAGACCGCGCTTCAGCTGCTGTGAATAGGATGCTGAACACTTGGAGAATTAGGCCTTCAAGCAGGCCTGTCATGGGACCAATGATAACGAGGCTGACCAGCAAACGATAAGACGACAATCTGTTGGGCTTGGGGAGTCAAGGAACAAACGTGCTGAACTGTACTCTAGACTGTGTAAAGGCCTTATAGGGACCTCCCTCCGGGCGAAATAAATCCTACCTACGCCGCCACGAGCTCGACATCAATCCACAATAACTCCACAGCAACGGGGCTCGATTTTCCCAAATTTAAAATGCGACGAAAAAATGCAATTGTAATATATACATCATCCTGTTTCACAGTCCTTAAGCCACTGTGGTCGCTTGCTATTCCGCTGCGGGCGTCCCGAGCTCCGATATGCCACTACCATCTCCCGATCACTCTCAACAGCTAGAGAAGGTCGTTGGGCACGAGCTGTCTGGTCTGGCGGAATCCTTACCTTCTTTACTAACCCGTCCTTTGGCTGATCTGGCGGCTGCGATGTTACCGGAAGCTCTGGGGTTGGTGGAAGAGCGACGACTATTTCGTCTAGAGTCCCTGGACTCTTCTCTCGAGCTTTAGAAGGCACCCGCTGGGGCCGCGGCTTCTGTTGCGCACTTTCCCGGCTTAGACCTTTGAGATCGTCTCGAAGTTGTCGACTGGCCGCTTTCTCTTGCTTCTTCGCTTCTTCCTGCAATTTCCGCCTTTTCTCCTCTCGCTGCTTCTTTCTTTCCAACGCCTGCTCTTTTGCTCCTCCGCCTTTTCTGTCGCTGAACCCTCTGGAATTCCTCTGGATTGCTTCCTCTTTCTTCTGGACCTCCATCGCCGCTTTCTTCACTCGAGCTTGAGCCACTTTTTGCGGGCTGAAGACCTGAGCACAGTTAGGATCCGTACGGTCAAAGAGATAATCTTTCAGAGCTGTACCACCCTGCCTGCGCTGTTTCTCATGAATTATAGTCTCACGGAGTCCCTTGTTCTCATATCTAAGCAGCTCAACCTCGGATTGAAGGCTTTCAAGAGTGCTCTTCAGCTTCTGAGCACTGACTTCAGCATTGGCGGTGGATTTATCGACCACTTTGTCGACAAGCCGTCGTAATTCTCGAGCGGTAGGTTGCTGCAATGCTAGGGAGTCTTCCGAATCGCTGCCTACATCGGAATCGTCGTATTCCTTCTTCACAATCTGTGACAAGACGACTTCGGAGTCCAAAGGCAGGAGGCCGGTCCGCATCCACCCGCTTGCAATGTTCTCCGGGGAGAAGGACGCCTCCAATGCGTTCCAAAACAAGGTCCAGAATTCGCGTTTGGACAGCCCAACAAGTCCTTGTGTTTTTTCCATCCACCGGATAAGCTGATTTGTATATGCCGTCGACAAGGGACCGAATAGAGATACGTCCAGGGGCTGGAGCCGATGAGTAGAATGGGGGGGAAACACCGCAACGATGATCCGATGCTGGTCACACCACTCCAGAAAGTCCATATTAATATGGCTCGAGTGGCCATCGGTAATGAGAAGGCGATAATCGCGGCCGTTTCGCGCCTTTGCCTTAGTAAACCGATCAAAAACG
Organism: Hirsutella rhossiliensis; assembly: GCF_020360975.1. NCBI lineage: Eukaryota > Fungi > Ascomycota > Sordariomycetes > Hypocreales > Ophiocordycipitaceae > Hirsutella > Hirsutella rhossiliensis. The sequence goes on along the minus strand of NW_025408688.1, from coordinate 690,739 downwards.
CCGACAAGCCACTCTTTTCCAAGCTCGTGGTTGGTCCAGCCTGTATCTGAGGTCGTAAAGAAGGCTGATTGATGCTCTGGGTCAAATTCCGTAAGCCAAGCATCCTGAACTTGTCCTGGCTTGCCTTGGTAGATGAGAAAAGGAGGCAGCGATGTCATGTCCTGGCAGATGCAAGCTACGAACGTGATCCAGGATCGATTGCCGTCTTGCGATGCACCGAGCAATTTGCCTTGCTTTTTCTGATTGAGAGAGAACACTCTCTTAGTTCGGTTGATGACACCCAAGAGAAAGCCTTTTTCGTCCATGCTATACGTGTTGCAAGAGGCGATGTCGTATTCCTCAATTTTTGAGCGTATCTTCTACCGTCAGCAACGGAAATGAGATGCTGTGCATCAACTTACCAGCTCAAAATAATCTTTATACCTTGAAGCACTGTCGGCTCTCTTTCGCGCCACATCAAATCCATCGAACCAGGTACAACCAAGCTCGTTACGATGACGGTTGACGAAGCTATACGGCCAGTTCTTTCCGACCTCCATTTTCGCCATATCCTGAGCGAAGTTCTTGATCATAGACAGCGTAGGCGGGATGCCACGTGACGAAAGCTTATGAATATAAGCAACAAGATCTAGTTCCTGCTGGTTTGACAGTCGAGATTTATAGAGGGGAGTCCGCATCGCGTCTTGAGCGCTGTTTGCCTTGATGGCGGCGGCGCAACGTGGTCTCATCGCAGCCAAATTGGCGAGCTGTTTCAGCGTAATTGACCGATTCTGAGGACTTCAGGAAAGCAAGCGCTTCGTCAATAGCCGCCATGGTTGTTGAGATGTTCCAGATTGATGTTGAGACAGAATGTCGGTAGGTAGAATTTATTTCGCCCGGAGGGAGGTCCCTATAAGGCCTTTACACTGTCTAGAGTACAGTTCAACACGTTTGTTCCTTGACTCCCCCAAGCCCCACAGATCATCTTACGCTGCGCCAACCATACCACTGTTTCGCTCCATGACAGACCTGCTTGAAGGTCAATTTCTCCAAGTGTTCAGCATCCTATTCCCAGCAACTGAAGCGCGATGTGTCGAAGTTGAAGCGTGGTTGTGTTAGTCATTGATGGTGGTTGGTACGCCGATTGTGTCCTCTCATGTGCCCTGTTTCATCAGCGGGTGCCTCCAGCCGGCTTCGAACCGACTCCTCTGCGACGCAGAGGCTCTAGACGTGTCACTACTACGCCATGGAGGCCAGTCGAGGAGTGTCCCGACCCATCCCGCCCGACCCGGGATAGCTCCGGACAGACAGGTTCGGACAGACATATTGCAGGGATTAACGCGCTAAGCATGGGTTAAAAGCCATCGCGCCTCGACTACAGCCTGAACGGGCATAAGTGCCATTTTTCAGTCTGAAGGGAAATCCACTAGTATACAATCCTGGGGGGTATGCATGGTCTTGGAACCAGCAAAGGGCTTCTTCGGGGCTGTTCACTTCGTCCCCGGTAACAGAGGCGCGTAGATGCTCTTGTGGCAAGGCTTCTACGGCTTTCTCGAAGGCGGAGCGGACGTCTTCAGGGAGGCTGTCGCGGTACTGGACCTCCATCGGGTTTGCTTTCGTGTCGGACGTGATGCTGGATCTCCATTGAGCTTGATCAATTGAAGGACGCGATTTTTATTGCGACGCGCACCTGGCAAGGGGTAATTGACGATTATTGTTGGAATAGTCAATTGCTCACCTCCTGCACGGAAGAATGTTGGCCCTAGCCCGAGATGCTTGCTTTGTATGCTCTCTATCTCCTCTTTCTCTTTCACCCTCTACAGAAGAGAGAGAAGACAAGTCATGATCATAGCTATAATAGAGCTTCTGTCGGGAGGTCTGTACTGCAGTAACGCAATGGGTTGTATTCAAGATGTCTTGCTAGGAAGGGAGGAAAGGGAATGAGGGGGCACACTACGTGCCCTTTATACACGGATCCCCGAGGTCCATACACGTGACGCTAAGGGTCACGTGTGCGTGTGCGCACCTCCTTACAATCCTACTATAGCTATATGCTACATTCCCACACTGGCAAATCTTCTTTATCGCTGCAATCGCAGCAGCAGCAGGTGCGGGAGCGTAGCAGCAACCGCAAGGGTGCGAAAGAGTGACGGTTCGAGCGGCAGCTGGGGAGGGCGTTCGACTGATCCTTCTATCCTAATCGTAAGGCTATTCGTATCGACGAGGCGTTCGAGGGCGCGGTTAGGCGATGCCTTGTCATAGCATCTGCTGGGTTGTCTGCGCCGTTAATCCAGCGGATTTCTGTGATCTCACGCCTTTCGTAGGATTGACGTAGGGCCATGATATCTATCATCAATCGCTTCTCCTTCGTTGTGCCTAGCTTAACGAGGCACTCGTAGAGGAAAAGAGTCGGTGCAAACGATTAGGGATAGGGGAAGATTGAGGCGGTCTGTGATCTTCCGTATCGTCGTTGCTAGTGATATCCCAATATCGAATCCGTTGACCATGCCGTAGATCTCTGATGCTAGCACGCTTCGGGTGACCCTCTTACACTTCGTTGAGCTCCAATGGAGGACATTGCCCTTGATCCCGAATTGGTCTTTGGTACGTGCGGTCTCGGTCTCATTGACTAGGGCAATGACGAAGCCTAGCTGTGACGATAGGTCCTTATTGTTCGCAAAGGAACCGTCGGTAAAGATGATAAGCTTGGCATTGGCGAGGTCAATAGGGATATACGTTAGGCCTCGCTGCTGGTGGTCTTTCTGCCATTGAAGCCGCTTGTTGAGGGTCGTGCAATCCTCTTCCGTAGGGGTTTGGACCTGGGCAGCAATAGAGATGTCGAATGAGGCCTCTGGTTGACAGATTGAAGCCACATACGCGCCACGGGCACGCTGTTCCACGTACTGTTGGGCTCGATCGTATGCCTTGATGTCGATGGGTTCGATCTTGGCTGCTTGACCCTTTGTTGAAGCAGTAGAGCGTTGTGGAAAGTGGTGTCTTGGAGGGTTATCTTTGCACCGTTGGAGTCAATGCTAGTACCGGGGTCATCGTTGTCTTCGGCTTTGCCCGAAATTGTGCCTTTACGAGTTCCGCTTCCTCTAGCGCGGAAAAACGTTGTGTGCCAAGCATAAGGGTATCGTCAGTCTGCATTCCCACAATCCCAAAGTTATCAGGTCCCTTATTCGTAATTAGGAAGCATAGGTCGTAGGTTGATGTGGACATGTCGAGGTTATCGACATGATGCCCGTGATAGGTTCGAAACCAATGGACTCCGGCCTCCGCAATTCCGTATAGGGGCTTAATAACGCGAATGATTGTTCCTTCCGGTATCTTCCTTCTAATTCGGCGGGAAGATGCGTGAGAATGGTGCGGAATAGTTCGGTCTGCGCCTGGGGATACGCTTGTGTGATGTCACGAAGAGAGGGTCATGCCGTGAGAAAGGAGGTCTGGGGAGATAGCAGAAATAAGCCGTTGACTGACGCGTTGAATTGTCGGGGATTGCGTCAAGGGTGGTTTCTCTTGGTCGTTGTGCCCTTGGACCACGAGCCTTGACTTCTCGTATGGTTTGGTTTCTTTGCCTTTAACCTCGCGGACCATGCGGAGCGGAAGATATGATGGTTCCCGTGCTTTGCTTCATTGTAGCGTTCGAAGCTAAACACTCCTCGTACCAATAGATCATCGATCTCCGTGCTATCGGATTCCTCAAAGGGGGTGCCTGGCGTTGTGATAATGCCTTCGTCCCGTAGCTTGATGGCTAGTTGGTAGGCATCTTCTTCCTTCTTGACTAGGAACGTCGTCTTTGGCTTGTTCTTCGAACCAGGCGGCCTCGCTTGCGCGGCGCCGGGGATTAGGAGCAGGAACAGGGGCAGGGGCAGGGGCAGAAACAGGAACAGAATCGCTCGCAGGATCAGAAACAGGAATGTCAGAATCATCCGCAGCAGCAGCAGCGGGGGCAGGGATCGTCGTCTCGTCGCGGAAATAAGGCTGCACAAGGGTGGAACGGAAGGTCTGGGGTCCGTTGATAGTATCAATTGTGACATTGGAGCCATCAATTGCACTAATCTTAAAAGGGCCTTGCCAGCCGAGCTTTTCTCTCCACACTCGGACCTCGCTTTGCAGTGGGAGCGATAGTATAACGCCTGTTGATGATGGTCCGTTCTTTGTGTGTAAGGCGCCCTGCACTTGCCGCTCTGCTGAGAGCTGACGAAGCATTTTCATCGCCTTCTGGGCTGCGGCAGCCCTTTTCAGGGTCGTAGCAGAAGGGGCGAATCTAACGCCATTCGAGGGTAGGCGCCAAAGACTAGGAGCGTAGGGACAATGCCATTTGGCCCTGTGTCGTTGATGGCTTTGATAGCCATTTGAAGGATCGATTCGGGGGATGTGAAGGTCCCGATTTCTGCGTGGAGGATCTCAAACGCACGGCGGAGAGGGGCATGATATCTTTCAACCTTTCCAACGGACCAATGTGCTTCCACAGGGACTTGCTTGCAGGTTATCCCCATAAGCTTTGCCTCGTTACGGAACTCTAGGAGGCAAAATTGGTCCCTGCGTCGTGCTTGATAGTATCAGGGGGTCCGAGATATGTGTCTATCCAGAGGGCTCGGAGGGCTTCCCACGTATCCTTTGCTGACATCGATAGGAGGAACCTGGCTGCTTGGAACGCTGTTGCTGTATCTACCACGTGCAAGACGGGGCGTTGAGGGGTTCCAAGGTAGAGCACATCAGCGACGATTTCGTAGTTGAATTCCTGGTCATCCTTTAGGGTGAATTTGAAGCGTCTTGGAGCTTGAGAGTGCATTTGACAGTGATGACAGAATCTCGAGATGTTCTCTAGGATATCTATCGTCACATCGTTGTGGCCAGCTTGCCGTAGGAGGTTGTGAAGTCTTGGGACCGCTGGGTGCCCGAATCGACGATGAAGAGTGCGGATCTCGCTCTCCGTGAGGAATGCGATAGCGGCCTCGTTGGTCTTAGGTAGGAGGAACCAAGGATGTCCCCATTTGCGGATAACCGGGAGGGTTGTTCGTCCGACAATGGTGTCTGTAAGGTTGTTGAAATAGATGCCTAGGCGATCCATATCAGCGAGAGAGAGGAGGAAGGAGTAGGGTCTTGAGGATATGGAATGTGATCCTTCCGAGAGGTGTTTTAAGGGCGATAGAGCCGAGGGATAGAATGGCTTCGCCGTTGCCGAATTTGATAGAAGCTTGGCCTGCTGTAGTCTTATCGAGCGTTATAGCAGGGTCTTCTCGTTGTAGAGCGATGCATTGGTCGTAGCCAGCTGTGGAAACCTTCGCGGCGCCTGTGTCAATTATGATGCCCTGGAATCGAGTCTTGAGTAGCGCTCCTCTATCATGAATTGGGAAGCAGGTGTAGCGTTGTTTTGAGAGGTGCTATACACGTCTTCCCTGTGATCAGATGGTTGAAGGCTTGCTGGCAGAGCATTTGGCTTGTGTGCCACTGTTCTGGGTTGTTGTCATTATCTTCATTGTCGTCCTCGTCCCAGGGGTCGTCAGCATCATCGTGGGCATCCATCTCGTGACCTTCAAAGTCAAGAACGTAGGCTTTAATGTCCTGGGAGGGTAATCCCTATGAAGTGACAGTGGGCGACGTATTGGTCTCGGATCTTTGACGTTCCTCGGCAGTGTGCTTTGTAGACCAACATCCTTCCTTATTGCAGACGAAGCACTTCTTATTCCACGGGTGGTTGTGGCCGTAACGGCCTTGTGGCCGGTTAAAGCGTTGACTATTGAAGCTTCCCGTGGAGCGTTGTAGCTGCCTCGTTGAGCGTTGCCTCTATACCTTCTATACCCCTTCTGACCAAATCTTCCGCGATTGTTGTTGTATCTTCGATCGAGATAGTAGTGGTCATTGGGATCCATATGATCAGATGGTTCCTCGAGGTCTTGATGGTATTGAGGGCCTCCTTGAAGATAACGAGGCGCTATTCCGCGTGCAAGATGGGTCTCAACGGAAGAGCGAAGATCTGCAAAAGGGCTCGATTCCTTCGGCGGGCTTGAATAAAGCGTATTCAAGTTCAGGAACACCGCGGCATGCATTAATAAGCGTTGTACGCAGTGGAACGTTTCCTGCATACGCGTTGCCAAGAGCTCGTTGGCATAACTGTAGCTTATCAAGGAGTAGCTGAAGAACCTCGTGTAGGGATTTCGTAGCATTATCGGCACGGAGCTTGTTAAAGGAAATAGTCGTCCATTCAGTATAGTAGTGAACGTGGTTAACTTCCGTATCGAAATGTTGCTTGATGCTATCGTATGCCTTGCGGAACGTTGAGGTCCAGTTAATGTGGTCAATGTAGTACGTTTGGGCTCGGCCAGTAAGGATTCGAGGGAAAGAGCGTGGAATTGGTCCGGCTTGACCTGAATGTTATAACAGATACTCATAAAGATGCGTAGCTTATCATCGAGAAGGTCATAGGGTTCCCCCGTATAGTTCTTCTCTTTGTCCCAGATCTTGGTGAATTTCTGTTGTGTGTTGGCATCGACGATGCCGTTCGGGATGTCGGCCGGGGGAAGCGTTGTGTACGCTTCGAGGGATGTGGGAGAAGAGGGTTCTGCTAGAACGATGCTCTGTTGCTGGAACTGATAGCTTGTAGGATGTATTGTTCGTTGGGAAGCGTAGCAGTCGTTGTGGGCGGTTCCGCAATTGTCGTAGCGGGAGGAGCAGGGAGCGTCGGAATAGGGGCTAACGGCATGGATGGCTCCGCCGTGTTGGAGGTGGGAGGGTTCTGCGTTAGTCGTCTCTCTTTTCTTGTATAGGCCTCCGTTCCTTTATCGAATTGGGTTACCATGAATTCGTTGTCGGGCCAGGCTGGTGGGTTATCGATCGTCTGTAGGAAGACGAGCTGTGGGATGATGTGGTCACCCTTTTCTCCTGTATAGATACCACGTCTCTTTAAAAGGTAACGTAGCTCCTTCGAAATTCCTTTGGCATCTTTCTCCACGTTGCCTCGGTCCACTGTTGGAAGTGATCCTGGAAGAATTCAAGGATATTAGTGCCATGAAGGTGTACGTTCTCCTCGCATTCTGACATAAATCGTGCGGTATATGTCATAACAGCTATTCTATCTTCCTCTTGGGGCGTGATCTCATCCTCCCATCGGGTCGGATCGATATCCTGATATTGGGTCTTTGGGATCGTGAGATTTTGGACCAATTCCCTTACTTGGTCGAGGAAGGCGTCGTTCCTCGTAGAGGCGGGGTTCGGGGTTGGGGTCGTGCTTGTCATCGTGAGGGTTGTCACGTAGTTGTCGAATCGTGAGGGCTGTCACGTAGTTGTCGAATCGGCGTTGTGGACGCACTTACACTTAATGTAACCGTTAAGTGAAGTTGGAAGGATCTATCAATGGCCTACCGGGAGCTAGTTGGTTGCCGGGTCCGGGTAATCGTAGAGTCCTTGATCTTAGCATAGAAACCTCCTCTAGGTCCAACCAGGGCAATATCGCTAGGAATATGGTAGTTGGGCTTTCGAAGGTTGCGTTCTATCTCTTCTTCCTTGCCAATCTGTGATCGACCAAATCGATCACTGATCAGTGTCGGGAGGTCTGTACTGCAGTAACGCAATGGGTTGTATTCAAGATGTCTTGCTAGGAAGGGAGGAAAGGGAATGAGGGGCACACTACGTGCCCTTTATACACGGATCCCCGAGGTCCATACACGTGACGCTAAGGGTCACGTGTGCGTGTGTGCGCACCTCCCTTACAATCCTACTATAGCTATATGCTACATTCCCACAGCTTCTTTGTGACTCGTCTGTGTATCGATACACGGTGACCTACCTTCAATTATCCTATTTGGGCTGTAGTCGAGACGCGATGGCTTTTAACCCATGCTTAGCGCGATAATCCCTGCAATAATGTCTGTCCGAACCCGTTCTTGTGTATGTAACTGGGACCTTCGTCCCCTTGACTTAGGCAGTGGTTAAGGCCAATAGACTCTCTATAACCGTCATATGCATGGCATCTCTCATTTCCTTTTGACATCCTGGAACCTTGTCGTTAATGCCCGATAAGCTTACGCGCCGGAGTTGAGGCCCCATCTATCGTCCTTGGGGTACTAAATCAAATGGTTTGTGCATTAACCCCGTGATTATTAAGGTGTATAAAACCGTCCCGCCATCGGTTGAGCCTACAAAGGATCGCAGAACCCACTTAGCTGCGACGTTTGTCTCTATCCCCGCCCAATCGGCGGCACACTCATGACTCCTCCAGTGATCGATAAATCGTCTAATTTTCTTCCTTGCTGTCGCGATGCACCCCGCGCATGTTTAGGCTAAGAGGACATGACTTTTTAGTCAAGTCTCTGCAAGGAGCAACCTATCGCCTCGCATAATTATCACTAAATGAAACGTCCGACTTATGTGTAAGTGAATTGCAGGAGGATCTCTCATGTGTTGACAAACAAATCGTGTAGCCTTATATGCCCTTGACAGCTAGGCATCCATCATCTCTGCGACATTCCCCGGGGGAACCGGCCAGTCCTCCTTTTATTTCCGTGGCCCCCTGCTTAATTTACTTATGTGGTGGACCCGGTTCCACCCCCCGAACTCCCCCACCGGTCCTCGGCACCTGTCGGGCTGCAACTCCAGAACGCATTGAATCATAATGATGATGATGATTTATTTCGCCCGGAGGATATTTCCTATAGGGCCTAGACGTTTTCAGCTATTGACAATTCAAGACATTGATGCATAACACCCCAAGCCCCACGGATCATCTTGCATTGCGCCTACTGTTTTCCAGTCCATAACAAGCCGCTGTAGTCTCTGCCGTTGTGGACCCTGTCGTTTTGGTCTCTGTCGTTGTGCTCTCTGTCGTTGTGAATTTTTGCCCCTCGCTTCCGAGAATTCCTTCTCTCGGTAGTCTTTTATCCTTGTGACGCTAGTGCGTTGCATGACGCAGTGGGGTACGTTAAGTCACATGCGCTCCTCGACCAAATGGCCTGAGGATTCTGTCCAACACTCGCACTGACTATTCGACAATTTTCGCGACTCTGGAGTATCCCTTTTTCACATATCCATCAATGGTCACATCAACGTGTTTTACATATGCTCCTAATTTCACTGGGCTGTTCATTAAGGCACTCCCTATCCGAGAATATATTTTTTTAACACTCAGATGCGTGTATCTTGTGGAAAACTCTGGTATGTGGAGAGCTAAGACTTTGGCGAAATCATCATCCCAGCCACTCTTCCACCCTATAGCCTACGAACCGTAGAGAAATTCCGTTCAAATTGTGTATGATTCTATTGAGCGTGGCGTAATGCTTTCCTCGGCCAGGTTTTATCTTTCTATCATGTTGTAGGACACGCGTTGTGTTCATCTTGACTCACGCCCAAAATCATTGACACGGACCTCAGGCCATTTGTTCGAGGACATCACATGACCTTACTAATGGCCTGAGCTTGCTGAGGTAAGCGGATCCGGCGCTGGCGGCACGTGGCGGCCGGCGACCGACTGACGTTTGCCACGACTCGTGTTGGATGCATGTTGTTTTGTTGTTGTTGGGATTTCGAAGCCGTGGCGGGTGCCTTGCCTTGCCTTGCCGTTGCTTGCCTTGCCGTTGCTTGCCTTGCCGTTGCTTGCACGTCGTCGCTTGCACGTCGTTGCTTGTCTTGCACGTCGTTGCTGCACGCCAAGGGATCTGTCTGCCTGCCGCAGAGAGGTCACGTGAGCGGGCCGATTTCCCCTTGGGCGGGACAACGTCTCTCCGTGCTCGGCGATGGCTTCAACCACTTCAACTTCCCTTCCCTACCCTTGTCCACATGCAATGCAACAAACACAAAAGAGCTTCACGGCAAAAGATTCTCAACAACGTGCGCTTTAAATTAGCATCGGTGCATATCTCACGCGAGGTACTTCGGTACGAAACAAAAGAAGGATGGTCGCTCCGCCTTGCAAGGCCCCGGCCGGCTCCAGGGGAAATAATGCATTGCCCGCAATCTGTGCTCCTCCCCTCCCTCCCCTCCCCTCTCGGCTCGAGAGGCCGGCCTCGGCGCCATGCCCAGCCCAGACAGTGCCTAGGTACCGAGTACATGCCCTCGTGTTGTTTGTTTGGATCCTCTCTTTGCCGGCAGCTGTCAAGCGACGTTATGGGCGCAGGCGCATCGGAGTATCTTGTCCCTGGCCGACGCAGGCATCACCCTGGGAACCAGGGCTCCCGAGATGCCCCATCCGAACTCGAGTCCGCCACCCTGGGTAAGCACAGCTAGAATGGCTCCCGGAAGCTATGGGGGAAAGACTTTGATCATGTATGAATATGGGCACTCGACGTATGGCCAACAACATCTTATAAGACAGGCTCACCATCTCCTTCCAACTGCTCTCCCTCACCCCATCAGCCACCGCCCAGCTTACCCCTCACCCTCACTCACCCCCCTTCTTTAATCCCGACATTAGGTTGACTCATTACACTCGTTAATACTCTTAATTCCGAGCAACTTTGCCCTCACTCATCATGCGCGTGTCCAGCACCATCGCTGCCGTCGCGGTGGCGGCTCCGGCTGCGGTCTCTGCCGTACCTAACCCTCCTGCTCCAGTGCCCCAGCCGATCCCCGAAACATTCCAGGGTCTGGACACGGAAATATATGAGAGGAAACGCCGATGCGAGATCCAGGTGGGAAATATTAAGCGACACTGCATTTGGGACCAGTGCGGCTCCGTTCATGATCCTCCTGAAGGATACGAGGTTTACACTTCGACTAAAGAATTTGGCATCGACAAGCTCAATACACCTGACAATTGGAAACAAGACATGTACCCCTTACCTGGGAAAGACTGCGAAACCTCGTACTTGGCTGGCGATTGGAAAGGCTGTTGGATAGGCCACAGGGCCCTTGTGTGCAAGAAGGTTGCCGAGTCCAAGCCCAAGCCTGAGAGAAGCACTTCGACGACTCAGACGTCGACGACGCAGTTGAGCACACCCACGAGCGCCACCCACACGGAGAGCAAGATGGAGGCCAAGACGGAATCGACGACTGCTACTCCTTCGGCCCATAACGACTCCAAGACGGAGTCGAAGACTGGTACTCCTTCGGCCCATACCGACTCCAAGACGGAGTCGACGACTGCTACTCCTTCGGCCCATACCGACACCAAGACTGGGTCCAAGACTGGGTCCAAGACACATGCTATGTCCTCTTCCGCCTCTGCCTCCGGCTCGGCCTCTACTGGCAGCTCGGCTGCTCAGGCTACCTCTAGCTCTGCCAGCTCTGCCAGCGCCTTCGCTTCCAACACCCCTGACGGCAAAGACGGCAAGGGCACCTCTGTTACTTCCAGCTCTTCCAGCGCTTCCGCTTCCCAGGTTCCTGGTGGCAAAGGCACCACTGTCACCTCGAGCTTTGCTACTTCTGTCAGCGCTTCCACGTCCATTGGCGGCAACAGCGGCAATGCAACCCATGCTCCCTCAGGACCTGCCGGCGTTGCCAGCTCTCATGCCGCGAGCTCGTCGACCAAGATCGGCGCTTCCACCTCCATTGCCACGGCCACTGGTATTGCCCCTGCTGCTGCGACTGGCAGCGTCATCTCGAAGCTTCACGTGGAAGCTCTGTACAAGTTGAGCCTCGAATTCGAGTTCACCATCCGGGGCGGTCTCTGTGCCATCACCTACATGCCCCCTGGGGCCGATGTCGTCAGCTGGCGCGCTGTCTACCACATCGAGGCGAGCGCCGAGGTTAAGTTCAGCTTCGAAATCTGCGAGCCCAGCCAGGCCGGCCTTGTCGTCACCAAGGTCCAGGGACAGTACGTCTATGGTCTCCCCGTCAGCCACACTGAGGTTGCCCCTGGTGTCTATGAGCTCGTCTGCGACACTGGCAGTCTCAACCGCGTCACGGTCCAGAACGGTCATGTCTCCGTCAAGGCCGAAGCTTCCGCCAAGGCCGACGTCACCATCTACGAGTGCGCCAGCGTCTCCAGCTGCAAGAAGTCTACCTGCTCCGGCAGCAACTGCGGCTACAACCTCGTCGCCAATGCACAGCCTGCCGCCCCCGCCAGCGGCTCCGTCTCAACTTCTGCCTCCGCTTCTGCCGTTGCCTCCGTCACTTGGGCTTTTAAGCAGTGCGAGACCGAGGCCAAATGCTCCTGCGTCCAGACTTGCGTCGCCGAGAAGTGCGGACCTGTTCAGAAGCCCGTCCCAGGCGTTGCCCCGGCCCCTGTCGCCGAAGACAAGGTCCGCACCGTCACTGTTGCTGCCATTGCCCACGCTGTTGCCGAGGTCAAGACTACTGTCACCGAGGGCACGAAGAACATTCACGTCGAGCCCATGGTCAACGGCGAGGCCCCCAGCCAGCCGAAGGTCAACGGCGAGACCACCAGCCAGCCGAAGGTCAACGGCGAGGCCCCCAGCCAGCCGAAGGTCAACGGCGAGACCCCCAGCCAACCGAAGGTCAACGGCGAGACCACCAGCCAGCCGAAGGTCAACGGCGAGGCCCCCAGCCAGCCGAAGGTCAACGGCGAGGCCCCCAGCCAACCGAAGGTCAACGGCGAGACCACCAGCCAACCGAAGGTCAACGGCGAGGCCCCCAGCCAGCCGAAGGTCACTGGCGAGGCCACCAGCGGGTCCAAGGTCAACGTCGAGGTCCTCAGCCCTGCTGAGCACCACGTCGAGGACTTCAGCCAGCCCCAGAAGGTCGCCCCAGGCAAGCCCTCATGCATCCCGCGCCCTTCGAAGGACGCTCCCGCCGTCAATATGGCTCCCGTCGCTTCCGCCCCTGTCCCTGATTCCGCTTCTCACCAGGTGCCGGAGACCGCTTGCCCTGCTTCTGTCGCCGAAGTCCCTGCTTCCGCTCCGTACCAGGCCCCTGCCCCCGGCGCTGCCTCCGGCCCTGCTTCCGGCCCTGCTTCCGCTCCCAAGCAAGTCTCTGTTTCCGGTTCTGCTCCTGTCGCCGGCGGCTCTGGTTCCGCTCCTGATCGGACCCCCAAGACCAACGCCGTCCCCTCCGGCGTCGCCCCGGTCAACAGAGTCCCTGAGGTCAAGGGCCACGTCCAGACCCCGGCCACCGTCCAGATCGCCAAGCAGCCCAACAATGGCACCACCCCCCCGGCCACCAGCCGCGCTGGCTCCGCGCCTGCTGCTGGCCCCGGCGCCCCCGGCGCTGCTGCCCCTGCGCCTGCCGCCCCCGCGCCTGCCGCTCCCGCCGCCGGTAACCAGGGCCGCCCTACCAACGGCACCGTCGCTGGTACCAGCTCCAGCAAAGTCACCGGCTCTTCGGGCCGTGTTACTGTTGCCTTCAACGTCCTTGCCGGTGTTGTCGCCTTCCTTTTCTTGTAGCGAGGTGTGGCTACGATGTAGAGTTCGATCCCTTTTTGACTTCAACATGGTCTGTGCGACCATAAGCCATCGATCATGATCGGTATTCTGGGCGTGATACCAATAATTCGCGCCGCCCTCCATTTTGGTTTGTTTCTCGGGACGCGGCAGTTGAACATAGGGTTTAATAGGTCATCCAACATATCACATATTGACGCATAAATCTATTTCTTTTGTTCGATCCTGGCCTGCGTATCTGGTGCATGTTGCGTCCCTTGGGTGCCTTGGTCTAAGCATTGCACGCGGCGCACCCTGGTCGACAGATATGAAAGATATCGTGCCCTAGATTCAGGCCCGATGCCTAAATGACGATTCAGACATCTTGCACGTTCGGCGTCCACGATCCCTTTGTGCCCATCGCACAGGGGCTGCCTTCCCTGTCGCTATACTGCATATTTGCCCCTCGCTTAAGCTGGGAGGCCCTCACTGGAGTTGGGTTGTTCTTGTAGTATTATAACAGTTCGAACCTAACCCTCTGCGACTCTCTCATCGTCACGATTGCCTTGACTCGTTGGTACTATGGCAGCTGGGCCCCCGCACGCACGGCTGGTCAAAGCACGTATTCCGCGGATGCCCGTATCGCAGGGGTATATACTAGCTGCCTTTTGTCTTATAATACCGGCGCTCCAGGTTATCATGTTCGACATTGCCAAGTTTTGATAACTATTCATCATAAGACTCATGCAAATCGGCAGACCGGTCATTGCTACCCTGGTCGTTTAACCTTCTGGTCAACCAACCAGCGTCTGCCAACATGCGCCTGACGTCGCTTGCTTCATCCCGGATGGGTTCCTACTCTTGGCCACCGCCTCAAGATGCGCGGCATTTCTGATGGCCAAGTAAGCGCGATGGCTTCTTTAGACGAGCTAGTCAGGCGCGTTGCATTTCCGTCCAGTGCTAAAGGGGTCAGGTGGGTTAATCAATAGCACTGGACTTGGATGCCCGGCTTTGGCCCCCACGAGCGCCGCCCTGTCCCAGGCTGCTTCAGGATGTGCCACCATTTTCAGCCCCGGATCCTACATACAGTATATACAGACATCTGTACATACATACAGATACTTACTTTACAACTACGAGGTCTTCTTTTTTTGAGGAGCAAACGATAAGGCTTGACGCTTTGCGGGTGAGCCCCCCCCCCCTCCCCCCGGCTTGACCGTCCACAAGCTGGATTATCAGGTGCTGTGTGACACAGGTCCCAGCACCCTCTTGTTGATGTGCCGCTGTTCTCACAGTGCCGGGGCGTAAGGGTGTATTTATTGCTGATCCTGGAAGGATCGCTAGCTAACACCCGACGACATCTTCTTTGTTTCCCTCACCGATCCAGGCCCGCGCGCACCCCCGGCCAGCTGGCCTGCAGACTCATGTTGATCGGTTTATCCCTCTTCAGCAGCCCGCATGCTAGCATTTGATCTTTCGGCAGACGCAACTCTATTCTTCTGCGCCTGTCCGGCCCCCCCCCCTTCCCCGAGCCCTTGCGTTCAGCTGTGCTTGAGCACCAAATACATGGGATTCGTCCAATACGCCTAAATAGACATTGTTTACAGAGTACGACTTGCGAAGCACAGACATGCTTGCTCGACTCGGTCTCTCCATGGTGCCCAGTCACTCTTCAACCTCCTCAGATAGCATCATGAGCAGGAACAGTTCGGTGCCTGTGCTTTGACTACCCCGGGGGGCTGCGTTCTCACATCAGCCGGCAACTCGCAGAGCACATGCCGTATACGGGATTTCACTGGCCCGGCTTCAAGGCCCGACTCCGTCCAAGGCTCTAATCACATAGCAGGGCCGATACCGTCCCCCTCCGGCGGCGTTGTACAATCTCCAAGCCGGTACATGTGTGGAAATATGGGAGGCCGTGGAGAAAGGGGGGGGGGCGAGAATAGGTATCATCACACATCCATTCGTCGCTAACCGGCATGGCTTTCTCAGGGGGCCAATAAGCACCCCGGACACGCCGCTGCTGTCCTGCAGCCTCATCCCTGCTTGAGTCTGCTGCTCACGCAGCTGGGCCTGGGCCCGGGCCCTCGCTCGCAGGCTGCAGCGGAAGGCAATCAGGCGCAGCCAAACGGAGGAGTCGGTCGGACCAGAGAAGCAACCAGGCCTCTGAAGCCGTCACTCACTGTGCGCGGCGACATCTCTTCACATGGACGCCGGCGGCCTGGCGTCTCGAGGTGCGAGAATATGGCCTCCGTCCTGCCGACTTCTACGCCTACACCGACGAGGGCCGAGACGAGTCGGTCCACGATAACGCGCAAGAACGCGGGCCCGCTGACGACGGCCTTTGGCGCGCCCTCGCGATGCTTCGACCGGACGCTGGACTCGGCCGTGTTCGGCACGCTGGACCAAGGGGGATTCGACTATGCCCAGGACCTGAGCATCTTCGTCACCGACTTCAGGAGCGCCCACTCCATCTGCCCGTCGGCGTCTTTCGTTCCGTGCTTGCCTCACTACAGTAGGTATAGAAAGTTCCAAGGTCGAGGCATCTTCTTCTCGCCGGGGCTCGAGTGTCCGACGAGCTGGCGGACGGTGGCGAGCGCGACGGCATCCAATACATCGAGCAACTACCTCTACATCAACGGCATCGTCGTGTCGACGCTTCTGCCCGATGAGAGCGCCTATGTATGCTGTCCCATGTAAGCATGATCGACTCCTCGGGCATGAGCGGTTCCTCGGGCATGAGCTGTTCCCGGGCATGAGCGGTTCCCGGGCGCCTATGCCCGCCTTTGGCTCGGGTCGCACATGTAGTAACTGACACTCCTGCTGTTAGTGGCTTCGACTACATGGTGAATATCCCTCCGTCTCCTCCCGTCGTCTACTGCACCTCCGCCGTCAGCAAGTTCGATGCCATGCACAAACAGTGGTCCTGCTCGGGCAACTCGACGCTCGAGGAGATGACCGGGACCGACGCCGGCTATGTCATCACGCTCACCTCTACCTTGAGCGGGCGGACGAGCATAATGCCCGTCTCTTTCATGACCGTCAAGCTGTACGCGCCGACCATTCAGCTCAACCGCCGCCCCCATGATGTTCCAGCCTCCTTGACGATGACGACGACGACAGGATCACAGAACGGTGGCCCACGGGGCGGAAGCGCGCAGGATTCAGGGCAAGCCCGAGCCACAGTCCCTCACGGAGGCGCGATTGCGGGCATCGCGGTTGGCGCCGTCGGCTTGATGGCACTCCTGGGCGTGGCCGTCGCCTTGCTCTGGAATCGGCGGAGGAAACGTCACGAAGCGGATGCGGCGGCAGCAGGCTGGACCAAGCCGGAGCTGGACGGCGCGGCGCGGCCTGATCCTAGACACGGCAGGTCAGAGCTGGAGGCCAGTGAGCGCCACGAGCTCGATGCCGGGACCGCGGACCAAGTATTTGAGCTTCAGGAGAGCCGTACGGGTGCCGGCGGCGGGCTGCCTGGCAACGCCAACGAGACTCAAACGAGGCGGTGGTCAGGCTTGCGCTTTGGTCGGGGATAGCGAGGGACTTGACGAGCTTCATGGTCCTTGATTGGGTTGGAAGATCTCGACTCATCAGGTGGGAAGGCCTCTGTTGGGTCTGGAGAGGGCGAAGACTGAGGTTTTACGGCGACGCAGGGGGCGAACATACACGGCGAAGGAAACATTCAGCGCCATGCCATCAAGGCCTCGGGAAAAAGCCTCCACGACCAGGACTGGTCTGTACAAGAACCCCTTGTTAGTTATATATATAGGCGTGAAGTGCGGAGGCTGTGTGTGATACCCGAGCCACCGATGCGGCTTGTCGAGAACTGCAGCTCGCAGTCCACGACAGGATCGTCTCGACTTCACAATCCCAGAGCGAGGCAGAGGGGCTAAAAGTCGACAATGGAGGCCAGTGTCATGGGCTGACGTATAGAGCATCGAAACGCGCACAATGATCGGGAAGAAATGACGACAGCTGCGCGTTTCGAGTGGCCATTCACGGTTGAAGCGGTGCTCGCCCATCCCGGAGCCGGTGTGGGATCTATAATGCACACGGCTCTTACATGCAGGCCGTGTCTGCGAACGCCGGCTGACCTGTGCTCAGGTAAAAGCTGCCCATCGACGGTCCAACCCCCGTCGCGATCCCTTGCGCAGCCGGGGATGAACATGCGGCCCTGCTTGTTCGACCAGTCCTGGCACCAGTGAGTGCTGGCCCGGCGCACACGGTATGTTGACCGTGAATAATTGGTGTATCCCCAGCCAATCCAGCGTTTACACGACGGCTGCACGTACGAAGTAAGCGGTCCCTGCCATGAGCCGGGACGGAGGGGCCGGGGCCGCTTCATCTGCTCCGCACATTCATGTTACTCTGCATGCGGGAATTGCTTACGTCGGTTCACAGGCGCCGAGATTTCTCACGCAGCAGCAGCAGAGTAATCAAACATGCACTCCTGATTTTCAAACATGCACTCCGACTTAAACCCCATTTGGAAGGAGTAATCAAGCATGCACTCCTGATTTTCAAACATGCACTCCGACTTAAACCCCATTTGGAAGAGAGCCCCACCAAAATTTGGCGCGGCGCGTTCCCAACGCCGTGGCCGCCGCGGCTTGCCGCCGGCGCCCGAGGCCACCTCTGCACACACGTTCGTTCGTTTTGAAGCCATCGTTTTGAAGCTATCACCAACTATTCAGCACACCACACCAACGCCGCCACCGCCGCCGCCGCCTACCGCACAACCGTCACGATGAATTCGACCGATCGCAACATGAATACAAACAGACGATGCCCTCACTTCCACAGGCGCCGCCGGGCTCACAGGGGTACTACGTAATGCCACCGCCTACAACACATGTGCCTGTATACACACAGGCGCCGCCGGCGGCATCGTACGTCTACCCGATGCCACCTACGCCCTCACAGTGGCAGCAGGGGCCGCCCCCCTCGGCACAGGGACATCACGATAGCTGCCTGTGGGCACAGCCGCCGGTACAGTCGCAAGGGACGGCAAGGAGCCTGCCCGACAGCCAGGGGATCAGAGGACACGGCGCCATACAATTTTGGTAGGCAGGCCGGGCATACGTTCGTCCCTTACGTGCCTCGTCCTCCGCCGCGTCAGACGGATCAGACGGATCCTACGGATCCTCCGGCACCGTCACAGTCATAGTCACGGCGTTGATTGATCTCACGGGCGGTAGTCAAAGGTGTGCACATTGTATATATATCGGAAAATAGGTCGGGCCGGGCGTATTGATATATTTGAACGACTCCAAGGAACGCAGCTTCCAGCGTTGGTGATAATTAAATGCTGATTGAATGCGACCGGGCGGCAGCCGCGGCGGCCACGGCGTTGGGAACGCGCCGCGCCAAATTTTGGTGGGGCTCTCTTCCAAATGGGGTTTAAGTCGGAGTGCATGTTTGAAAATCAGGAGTGCATGTTTGATTACTCGCAGCAGCAGCATGCCCGAGTCCCTTTGGGGGTGGGAGCGGCGAGGCGGTGACTGCTGGCGCACATATGTTCACATAAAGGGGGTGGTGAGGGGGGACGGAGGGAGACGGAGGAGACAAGAAGGTGACTCGCGACTGGACACGAGCAGCTGGCGTCTGCCGAGTGGCGTCATAGAGCTGCATCGCGCGCCCAGTCCCGCGGCCCGGAGTGAGACAGGCCGTCGGGGAGGTCAGCAAGCACGACATTGGACGCCATTGTGCATCTCCTCCCCCATCTCCTCCCCCTCACGCGGCGCCCAGCCGCTGGAATGGACCAACAATAGCCGTCGGCTTCCTCTCGGCCCACCGGGAGGGAGTCTCGGGCCAAGGGTTGTGTGTCGCCGCTGCCTCCAAGAAGGGCCTCACTCCCGCTCTCGACCGTCGACACATCGACACACACACACACACACACACACACACACACACAACACACACAACACGCTCTGTCGACTCTGCCCATCTCTCCCTCCTCCGCCGAGTCTTGGACGGGCCGTCGTCCTCGCCAATCAACACCTCCATCATGCGTTGGACACCGGGCCTGGTGCTGCTGGGCCTCGACGGGCTGGCCGCGGCGCACCGGCCCCCAAAGCCAGAGGGCGTCAGGAAGATCCCCTCGACCCTGCTCAAGGGCGCCGACGTGTCCTACAAAGAAGTTCCGGTGCGCTCCAGGGAACCCGTCCTGTCCCCGCGTAGACCCTCCCCGCGTAGACCCCCTCCGGGCAGCTGGCGGCTTCTAACCCTCGCAACACGGGGTGCGTCCGCGTAGGCAGAGATATGTGGCAACGCAAAGTCGTATGCCGGCTACGTCAACTTCCCGCCAAACACGATGCGCGAGTTTCGGCACGACTACCCCGTCCACACCTTCTTCTGGTACTTCGAGGCCCAGACGAAGCCGCAGGACTCGCCGCTGGTCCTCTGGGTCAACGGCGGGCCCGGCGGGTCGTCCATGTTTGGCCTCTTCACCGAGCACGGGCCGTGCCAGGTGGACGGCAACCTCAAGACGAGCCCGAGGGAGTGGTCGTGGAACAGAGAGTTCAACATGCTCTACGTCGACCAGCCGCTCCACACCGGCTTCAGCTACGACTTCCCTACGCCGGGAGTCTTCCACCCCAAGAACGGCAGCATCACCGGCCTCGGGCCCGGGGCCGGGGATCCTCGGGCGGACCGCACCGTGTTCCCCGGCGTCTTCAGCAGCCAGGACACGGCGTCGACGGCCAACACGACCGAGAACGCGGCCCGGCAGTACTGGAACTTTCTCCAGGTGTGGACGCACGACTTCCTGGCGCACCGGCCCACCGACGGCTCCATCAGCATCTTCACCGAG
This sequence comes from Hirsutella rhossiliensis, assembly GCF_020360975.1. Lineage (NCBI taxonomy): Eukaryota > Fungi > Ascomycota > Sordariomycetes > Hypocreales > Ophiocordycipitaceae > Hirsutella > Hirsutella rhossiliensis. Next base: position 670,696 of record NW_025408688.1, on the reverse strand, counting down.
TCGTACGGCGGGAGGTACGGGCCCAGCTTCTCGGCCTACATCCAGGAGCAGAACGCGCGGGTCCGAAAGGGGGCCCTGCGCGGCGCCAAGACGCTCAACCTCACCAACCTCGGCATCGTCAACGGCTGCATCGACCTGCTCGTCCAGGAACAGTCGTATCCCGAGTACGCCTACGACAGGAACCCGTTCGGCATCGCCGGCATCACGCGCGACGAGTACGCCAAGGCCTTGGTTGCGCACTCCCGCAAGGGCGGCTGCTGCCACCGAACCAGGGATAGGATCAATACTGCTCGTTCGGGAAGGTATTACTCCTGAGAGTGCCGCCAGTGAATTAGGATAATTTTCCTTTCGTAGTACAACAATATTGACAGAGACTGTTCTCTTTCAATTTTAGTTCTTTATTTCCTCCCACCCGATCCCGTCCCCGCGTCACACGAGGCATTAAAGGCCCTGGGAATGAATGTGCCCAAGTTAAATTTCGTCAAAAGTGTATACCTGTTTCGCTTACGCGCAAGGAACAGTACTGGCGCTGCGTGTTGGGACTGCGCAAAGGGTGAAGGATTTTCTGCCTGCTAAGAGTGACGAGCCATTGATCAATTTGAATCTGTAGGTCTCTCTATTGATGCTGTACGTGTCTTTTAGGGGCTGAATCGGCACCTTACCTGGTGTACTGCTGCGCATCACAACAACTACGAGCTTGCTGCCGCTCCAGGACCAGCTCCCGTGTCGAATGGATCATCCAGCCAAAAGTGAGATGCACATCCCAACAGCACTTCTGCTAGAATAACTGATATGGCCTGTCGCTGATTGCAACATCCCGCTTGGCCTCTTTCGACGAGACAGCTGAGAAGAGCCCTGGGAAGCGAAAGACCATGGCGCTGGACCATCGCCGCCTCCGGAGGGTAGTGAACGGACTCAAGGAGCGTCAACGTGCGGGCCCGCTGCTAGTCCGCGGTACATTTTCCACACCAACCCGAGGTACTCATATGACCGGGGCCAGGGAGCCTAGACCCAAAAGTGAGTTTTGCAACAGTGTCCCCTATCGTCCTCCGTAATTGACGGAGGTGTGAGGCAGACGGAGAAGATCGAGATTGTGGCCAGGAATAAAAGGCGAGGAAGGAAGGAAGGAACAGACACAGCGGACACAAGGAAAAATGGAGCAGCACCGGACGATTCTGAAATACTAACTTTATGCCTATTTGGCCCTACTCTTCGTGACAAGCTCTGCTTGTTATATCTTTGCGGAAGCCTCATGGCTTTGCGATATTGCTGGTTGGTCTTGATGCTGCCAACCAGTTGCATCACCCAATCCGCCACGGTATATTTTTCTCCAGCGTCAAGAACTCCGTCATAGGCATAGCACCCAGCCTAGGCAGCGTTTCGTCCGTACTTCGCCCCTCAGGCACGCGCTCTAGGTCTAGAAGTGCTTCATGACGGCCCATCATCCTGCTTTTATCGTGATAATCTGCAAGCGCGTTGCGACCACGCGTTAACAACCCAGCCGTAACTCCCGAGCTCCTCCTTTGGCGAATAGGCAGGTTCGCGTTCAGGATAGATACGAGCGCGGCGACACACTTCCAGGGACCGGCGATTATGGAACGCGGCACGACGAGGGCGAGGTTGGACGACAAAGGGCCAGGTGCATTCTGTGAGCCTGCTTCGTGGACAAAACCCAGGTAAAGATTTCCCGCTAGATGAAGCCGGACAGTTTGGCTGCCGTTCGAGGGGCTCCAGCCCGGAGGCAAGGTCAGGCGGAAGGAAGGGTACTCTGCCGTGATGCCGCGGGGGGACGGCCAGGAGAACTCATCTGAGATGATGGCGTGCTCGTAGGGGAGCGGGTTGGTTCCCTCACTGGACTGGGCAAGTAGAGACTTCGGAATCCAACGTGCGCCAGTGTCCTCGTAGCGTTTCTGGTCGAGGAAGATAAGCTGGCTGGGCACAAGGGCGAACGTCTTAAAACAGACTCGCATGCGCTCCTCCGCTGGCACTTCGATCAGAGGCTCGACGGAGCCGGCACGCCAGTTGGTGAGGCTAGCGAGAATAAGGCTTTCATCCTCGCTGCGGCTGGTAGTGCGGTATGCGATTGTCCGCATTGCACGTGGGACTAAAACGGTCATGCCAGGAACGAGCTGCATGCCTGGGAACCATTTAGGGTCTGGCTGGCTGTACTTGATGTCCAGTTCCTTGAAGAAGGACGAGATGCGGGTCCAACAACAGCTCAGCGCCTTGTGCGCGAAGCATGCCAGTGGCTCGTAGTCAGCCGCACACTGTGGCGGGTTAGCAAGGCGTTTGCGCAGCAAATGGGTCTCCGGAATAGTCACACTGCGGGCGGGAAAGGCGTGTGTCTGGCGCACAGCCTTGTTTAGATTGTTAAAGGTGTAGGTGGTGTCTGCAAACTGGTAGTGAACCTGGGCCTGATAGAGCCCTTCTTGGAGCGTCCACAGGCGACGCGCCCAGCCGGAACACATGATTCGGAGCCCGATCTCTTCCTTGGACATGTCATGAGAGAGCACACCGGCCAGGGTACGATCCAGGACAAGGACCTTGGTTGAGGATTTGTAAACGCCCTCCATGTTTTTGATTGCACTCTTCTTTGCCTCCCCGTACACTGATGGCTTACCCTTGGTCACTGGGATGCAAAGCGTGTCCATCCAAAACGGAACCGGGCCTTTTTTATTAGGAAATTGTTTGTCCACTAGATTCTACGTTGGGGCAGTCAGCGCGGCTGTTCACCAGTTGCTGCACTAATACATTCGCCACCGATTGAGTTATTGGTACAATAGAACCCTCAATGTGACCATCTCTTGATGACTCTTATGGATATTCCAGACTCTAGTCCTTAGCACGGATCTAGATTAAAATACCACTGAGGCAGAGCATTTATCTTTTGGATTTACGTTGGGTCACTTACTTGTATACGCTCAAGTTGGCACCGGGGGAGCGCATTCGCATCTGAATTCCCCAGTCCGTCCGCCCAGACGTGGCTGATAGCCACAAACGGGTGACCGAGCAGCTGCCGGACGGACACGGGGACAAGCCGCAGTTGTCCCTCACAATACGCTGCCATGGGAGTTGGGCGGGACGGCGACAGCCGGGATTGATCGCACATGATAGTCTCAAGCAGCTTGCTCCTCGCTGGGTCGGCGGAGTCGAACCCGTCGAAGCCAAGAAAGTCGCAACCGTGGCAGTCTTGATGGTGCTGGGTCTGGTACGTCGCCAGGTCCACTTTGTACGCCTCGCACTTGCCCGCGCTGCACTTGCTGTGGTCGAGGTTGTGACGGCGGTCGAGCTGGGCACAGAGAAGGAGGGCGCAATGGTCGCCTTCCACGAGGTCGGAAATTATTTTCAGTTCACGCGGGCACCAGCCATTCTCAAGGAAAATTTGAGGGCTGAGCCGCGCCGGTAGTTTGTTGAAGGGGACTGTGAACGACGCATCTAGTGGAATGGCACGGTAGATAAAGAATGCTGCTGTCTGCAGAGTAGTACAGAGAACGAGGACCGAGTCCCACACAGCGGCGTCAATGCCACGACTGAGCGGACCAAAGTTGCGCAATTCAGTAGCTGCAGTATCCAGCACGCGCCAGATACTAGCCGCCCTCACTTTTGCACTTTCCATGCCCTCGCTCCATAACTGCCGCTTGTTGTGTAGCACTGCCATCGCACTGGGTATGGGAGTAGGGTCACGACGAGCGACGCGGATGAGAGAGGCGACCGCTTGGCCAGCGACGGAGCCGATGTAGTCCCCGACCTCTCTTGCAGTAGAGTGGAGCTTGGAACTGTCGAGGCAGCCGGGATATTCGCGGCTGGCAGAGACAATCCATGCCGCGATGTAGTCTTGGAGGCACTTCGTCGTGATGGTGGCGTGGCCATTCTCAGCGCGACTCACAAAGTCGTCCCGCTGGATCGTAATGTTGTACACCTTGAAGATCTCGTCCAGAGTGCCAAAGAAGAGCCAAGACTGGAAGAATTTCGACGACTCCCAGCATGTTTGGAGGTCGTGAGGCTTTGCGAATGTGAATTTGCATCGCCTGGGAAAGCCTTCAAGGCCGTTGCGATCATAGGCAAAACGGGCATCTTCAAGAAAACGGACTTCAACGCGGAAGCTAGATCTCTTTTGGAGCTGTGGTAGATGGTCCATGGCTTAAAGGCTTTTACTGCGCTTTGAATGATGGCGATCTAGCGGCGCTTGCAGAGAGAACGGATGCCTGCCATGAGACTAGTAATCATATGTCAGATATTTGGCTCCACACGGATCAGAGATGGCATCAGGCAATTGATGAGAATTATCTAAAGAACAAGAAGCGAGTGAATGAACGCACGGAATTGTGCAGCTCTTTATACACAAATGAAGACAGTCTCTATTCGTACGCACCCAAATCTCAATCCGTACGCACCCCCCCACTTTCAGCCACAAGCCAGCCACAGGGCGGCCGACATCGCAGATCTGTAAGCTCAACTTGACCGTTATCGATGAAGTAGTGCTCACAAACTCTTGGAGCTAGCTCTTCGGAATGAACCTCTAAAAAGGGAGAACTTGGTTCCATTTTAGCATATAAAAAGACCATGAAATATAGATGATCCGCTCCTCCAAATACAGCCTCCCCCGATGGGGATGGCTCAGGGTCGTCCACAGAACAGTGGACCATTGGGCAACGAGCGCGCAGCGCTGGAACAACAGAGCGCTCCGCAGGCCTCAACGAAAAGTGGCGTTCAAAGATCAGCGCGGCGAAATTTCTCAGAGTTCGAGCTAGGTCCCAATCTCGAGGAACAAGACGTGGCGGACTCTCAGCAGCAACAGCCACGATTGAAACCGAGAAGAAGTGTTGTTTCGGCTCGATCTCGAGTTATCCGTCAACAGGGAAAGTGGTGTAGTATACCTACACGAGTCAGTTCAAATTCGGGGGTTCGGACGAGCAGAACAAAGATGAAAGGGCTTCGAAATCGTCATTTTTAAAAGGAAAGGGAAACGAGAAGGTTCAGGATAGTATAATTGTCGCAACGGATTAGGAGAGTTGCAGCAATGACATTATGTCAATTCACCCGCACAGTGGTTCTCAGATTACCAGGCCCGGCATTTTCTTTGCATCGAAAAGTCTCAGCCCTTAAGTCGATAACGCTTTCATGCATAACGGGATATTCTCACGGACCGTGAGTGCATTTTGGACCATTGGGGCGAGCCATACATGGCGTACATGCTAGAAAAAGTAGAGGCCATCTTGTCGGGAAGAAAGACAGACATCAGATATGTGTCAATTGCAGCGCACCTGTTGGAGCGCGTTCCACTTTTGCCTGCATGGCGCAATGGTCTTCGCAACAGTTATGAGCCCGGTGTTGCGAAGACCATTGCGCCATGCAGGCAAAAGTGGAACGCGCTCCAACAGGTGCCCGGTGTTGCGAAGACCATTGCGCCATGCAGGCAAAAGTGGAACGCGCTCCAACAGGTGCGCTGCAATTGACACATATCTGATGTCTGTGTTTCTTCCGACAACAAATGGTGCGATGTCGGCCGCTCTGCGGCTAACTCGTGGCTGAAAGTGGGGGGGTGCGTACGGATTGAGATTTGGGTGCGTACGAATAGAGACTGTCTATAATATACGCGGAGTCAATTGGGACTAAAGTGTGACGGCATGAAGCGGCACTACCCGAACAACCGGAACCGACCGGGAAGCTAGCCAATCACTGATCAAGGGACTTTTGACTATCGGTCGGGGCGTGGGCTGGAATTTTGTCTCACCCGCTTGGAGGCCTCCCAACTTTCGCAAAACCGGTGTTGCGAGACGATCTAGTAGATTGGTATTCAGCTCTGATTAATCCAAATTCAAACTATTTCTGTGTGGCGCCTCGACCTAGTCGCATCTTGTCATCTGCCTTTCCCAGTCCACGCGATTGCAGATAGTCACCGACTTTTCTTGCCAATTGACTGCCTCGGACATACTCTCCACTCGAAAAGCCAGCCAGGATCCACGTGTACTTCTATGTCCGGGGCTATCTGCAATAAACCCGTTCGACAGATCTAACCAGCCCGTCTGTCGGTCTAGGTCTGTCTGGGTTAGGCGGTCAGTCTGAAGGTCTGATAATCTTGCCCCGAAGTACTCCGTAATACCGTGGAGCGATTGACCGATCAGCAGTAGGGGTGCCCTTGCTCTTCCCACGGCAAATTAGCTAAGCAGAAGGGGAGTGGGCCCATATCAGGCTAGACTGACCAATTACGGTCCTGGAAACAAGCCTTACCCAGACCACCCAGACTACCCAGACCGACCGGCTGCTGTCGAGAAGAAGGTCCGAACGAAGTGAGGCCTCTAGGTCTCTCTAGGTAATACAGCTCGAAACCAGGTAAGGAGGGAGGTTTGTGGTCCACTGAGGGGTCCGGAGGATCTCCTATTCGATCGGGATCCTCCAAGGAGTCCGGTATATCTTTTACTGGCTCGGGGACCTCAAGAGATTGAACTATCGACCTAATAGCTTGGAAAGCTATTGATCGGGGAGATCGAGCTGAATGTGCTGACGTAGATGGCTTACGCGGCCTTCAGTGAGGGGCAAGGAGTGCACTCTTCCTGATAGAATGTATATTATTCAGCCGTAGGCTGACTTATGGGAGCCAATAAGTTAACGTGACTTGTTCTAAAAACGGCTAGACTCCTCTTGGAAAGGCCTGAGCTAGCTGAGGTAATGCATCTTGTAGCCAATTCCCTTGATCTAGGGAGGAACGAGGCCTTAAACCTACACATCAACACATCAATACAACCTCTTTTTGCGGCTACACACAAGCTGCTGCATTAAGCATTGATCCATCGTGCATACCCACCTATTTCCTCATTAAGACTAAGCCTCAGAACCACCGTTCTGACACATCCTCGCTTTTTCCCGCCACAGACATAACATAATCTCGGAAGCCCTGCTCTGCTGGTCGCAAAATCATCGCCTAAGTCATTACTATCCGAAGGGCAGTCTTGAGGTGTGCCGGGGTGCAGCTAACACTTGCATTGCTCGCCTCGATTTAGTCGAAGCCTCTCGCCGCCCACGAGACGATGCTCAGCGACCACGAGATCGAACGAGCCGCGAGCCAACTCGCCGACTACCGCAGCAATGATGCCCTCTCAGAGATACTGGACAAGTATTCGGCCTTGATTCAGGACTGCAGGCGCCTGAAGAGCGACTACGAGGAGGAACGGGACGCCAGAGAAAAATACAAGCAGTTGGCGAGGGGCCAGGAGCGCAATCCATTCGTGCTCGTACTAGTCGATGGCGATGGCTACATTTTTCACGATAGCCTACTTGGCAAGGGCTCCGATGGCGGCAAAAATGCTGCACAGCTGCTTAATGAAGCTGTAAAGGCCAGTCTTCAAAGCAAGGGCCTAGAGCATTGCCAAGTAATGGCGCGCATTTACGCCAATGTCGCTGGCTTATCCAAGGCGCTCTCCAAAGCCGGTCTAGCCGGAAGTAATAGGCGCTCCTTGGCCCCGTTCATCGCCAGCTTCAACAGATCATACGGCCTCGCCGAGTTTATTGATGCCGGCGAGTTGAAGGAGAGTGCCGACTTTAAGCTGCGTGCTCTACTGCATCTTTATGCCGAGAACACTCAGTGTAAGCACATTTACTTTGCGGCTTGCCATGATGCTGGATACATCTCCGACTTGACGCCATACTTAGGAAATCACGCGAGGTTCACCTTGATCAATACCACGGGCATTAGGTTCTATAACGAATTCAACAAGCTTGGCATGGGAATCGAGGAGCTCCCTGGTGTGTTTCGGTCGACGCCACTGCTTAAAGACGCGGCTGCCCCTCATCGGCCTACCCATTCTGCCTTCGGAACCGCAAAGGCTGTCACAGGACTCACAGCATCGTCGTCAGCAAATCAAGCCCCCGTCATAACGGCCATGGACGGGCAGAGGACCGATTGCCGAATGTATCCATATGGAAAATTCAAGTACGGCAAAGCTTACAAGAATCTTCACCTCGAAGACCCCGCAAATACCTTTTCAACGTGGAGGTCGTCAAGTCATGACCCTCAGTCGGATGCAACTGGCTCCCTGCAAGAACCCGGAAGCAGACCAACGCCATTGTTAAACATACGCCAAGCTGCGGATGCTTTCCTCGACAACCTTGAATTGCCCCAGGACAACATACTCGAAGGCTACGTCGCAGTCAACAGGAGCAATTTCCGTCTCGATCCCTACATACCGCCTTCTAGCCCCGAGACGATCGGTCGATTCAAGTCACGCATAAACAAGCGGCGGATTTGCAACAGGTTCCATCTGAGTGGGTTCTGCGAGGCCGGTGACCGTTGCGAATACGACCACAGCGTGATTGATGCCGAGTTTAAGCGAGTACTCCAGTCGCTCGCCCGCTCAATGCCATGCCCGAAGCGTGGTGCCTGTAGAAAGGGGGCTTGCATTTATGGCCACATATGTCAGAACCCGGATTGCAAGCACCGCGGCGGCAGAGCCTCCTGCAGGCTACCCTCTCGCTCACACGCTGAAGATTTAGCAGTGGCTAGATATGTCCCTGCCGAACTAATGACAGCGCTATCGTCAAGGGCGGGGAGAATATTATCTCATTCAGTAGGACATGTTGCTGCTCAAGATAGAGTCATCTCGAGAGTGTAAGCCGAGGTTCCTGCGGGCGCAGCCCGTCACAATACCCCCCTCCTAAGGCAGATCGTTGTGATCAGTGGGTTTCACGCCTTGGGGCCTTCCTCGGGCTCCTGCGGCGGTCTCCGACCTTCCCATGTGCTTTCTCATATCGCTCCAGAGCCACTGTGTCTTGGAATTTGCTCACTGGCTCCCGTGTGGGCTTCTCTCGCGAAGGAGAGATCAAAAGTGGGCATAAAAGTGAATAAAGGGACTTTTCGTAGGTAGATTCTCAGACGATCTGAGTCTGTGATGTGCCAGTGTTGATTGCTCTGCTCCCCGGTTGCCCTTTTCCCGTCCAAAACAGCCCCTTTTGTATCCTTCCAAGCTTCTCCCAAGTGGATATCCCGTTTTCAGGTATAGTATACATTCTGTTGACATGTTCCCACATCAGCTGAAAGCTCTGCATTTGCAATACAGCCCCCTTCCCCACTCGTGAAATTGAATGGACCTGCCCTGATTGCCTGTTACGATTTGACTCTATTCGCCTCCACTGTACCTGCATTGATCCAGGTTTGAGCTTGATTAGGCGTCTAATTAACAAGCAACAGGAGAAGGCTCGCCGGTCATGGCTCGCGGAAAACGCCTTGAGGAACGAAAGTTTGAGGTTTGAGTTAATATAATGTTGGAGGGGGATTTATCTGTCTATATATTTGAAGGTTTGTGGTGGTTGCGTCACTACCCGAGAATTCCTTCCCGCAGTAGCTTGCATCGTGCGAAGGGTGATTGGGGGCGAATCTTAGGAGAGCGGGCACCAACGTGTCATGTCGTGCAGCACTACGTGTCAATAAAAAGCAAGAAGGTGAGAAATGACGGAGGAAGAGCAGATAAAATGTAACCCGTAGAATCCAGTCTTGAGGCTGGCCTGTTTACCGTTCTTCGCATCATATTCGTTAATTACACAGATCATCCAAAGCTCTGGAAACCAAATTATGGCGACGTCCACGGTCCGAGTCGAGTTCATATGCGAATTCGGCGCCAGGCAACTCATACACAACCACAGCATCCCCGGAGCCTTGTCACCGAGGCAACTCGGGCCGGAGGGGATGCTGAATACAACGAGCGGTTTGTACAGGCCATGATACCTCTTATGAAGGAGCACGAATCAGCATGTTGCGGTGCGTCGGGGGCTTTCTGTGAATGGTGCAGGAGGAGGAAACGCGGGATGAGTTTTTGGGACGCAATAGTTGCATGGAGGTCAGGCTGTGCAAAATATGCGGGACGACGGTGGGAGGATGACCAAGTATAGGATAGGAAAAACGAATCTGACCAGTGCAGATCCAGCTTTTACTCCGCGATTGACTCTTGTACGAATGAAGAAGCATCAATGCGAATGATCCTGTGCACTTGGTCCGACGGGGTCGCGCTGGAGGGTGACCCTTGGCTGGCTCCAACCCTTGGTCCTCGAAGATTCTCCCAAGTCTGTGCGTGCCAACAACTCCTCTGCTGGCAACCAGTGCAATTCGAGGTTTCGCGCTAAAGTTCCCAGGCTCTGTCAGATATGTTCCCTGTTTCCCTGGCTCTAAGATCTCCTATTGGCTATGGCCTATGTACAGCCCATCAAGGCGCCAATCGGGGAAGCTGGAATTGCTTCCTGTTCCACGGAGGAAATCTTTTGAACGTTGTGTGCCGCGCTAAAGCAGCCCCTATAAGAAAAAGAAAGAACGTACCGAATTTCTGTTGCCGTAGAAACTGAAGAAATTTTGCCTGGATTTGCGCGTTTGGCGGCGGCTCCCTGTTTCGAAGCTCTTGCGAGACTCAAGAACAGGCTTTACAGCCCTTGCAATAGCGATTTGGGAATACATTGCGCGTTGGCGACGTAGAAATTGTCGCGAAGAATGGCCCATGGTCGAGTCAACCAGGTCACCCATGGGTAGCTAGGGCAGCAAGGGAGCTGATAACCAGGTCTGAACGAGGAGGCTGGAAAGCTCCTCTTAAAAGACTGGAACGTCTCCAGTCAAGAGGCTGGGGACCTGAGGGTCCCCAGCCTCCCTGAACCCATTACCTTTACTACGAAAGAGGGATATAAATAGGGCTTAGGTTTAAGCCAGAAAGGGAGGAGGAGAGGGAGACAAGGAATACAAAAAGAAACCTACACAATATGCCCTTTCTGCTGACTTTCTTCGTGAGAGAAATACGTCATGAGTATCATGCGGTCGCGAGTTTTGGTGGGAAGATGCACTAAAAACGCGGTGCTTACGATAGTGGGCCTGTGCGCGGCTAGTTTAGTCTAGTTTAGTGTATTTTCCGTCCAGCAACTTTTGGTCGCTCAGGTCTCCGCAGGGGAGCACAGGACGTGCTGAGCTAGCAGGTGTCTACATGCTACATATCGTACACTTCACCCACTATCCAGCATTTCATCGGCTCAACGGCGCTCATGACAAACCTGTTGCCCGTCAGCGGGACGTCCAGGCATGAAGAGAAAGCTGTCCCGTGGTCAGGTCAGCCAATTTGCTTCTGGGGTCTTGCAGCCCTTGATAACCTCGGCGATCGCATGGTCGCGAGACCTTGACGCCGCCCGAGATCGGAGCAGGTAACAGAAAGAATTGAGAGGAAAAGGTAGGGTGAGAGAGGAGAATGATGACCGTCTAGTGGCGTGGGCAGATCCCTCCGAAGAAGGAGCTCGCTTTCGCCAGCCTGACGAATTTGTCAAAGTCCTTGCCGATTGCGCGGTTGATGGCTGCAGGCGGCGAAGGTGCAAGCCGCATATGATGCCGTGGCGCAACCTTTCTGCAGTAAAAGATGTGTGCCGGCTCTTTTCGTCGTCCGCACGAGCATGTCAGTCGCGCATCGTCGTGATCAAACCTTTCGTGGTAGTCAGCAAAATCCCCATGGTGGGTTCTTGATGCAAGCAAGTGATGAAGCAGGGGCCGAGAAAGCGCCAATTCTGACGGACAGCTGGTTGTGGCTTTAAGCCTCAGGTCTCTGTATCGCTCCGGCGCAGAGGTTTCCCACCAGACCTTGAAAGCCTCTTCCGGCTGCTGTCGGGCAATCTTTCGCAGGTGCGCTAGCGTCGGGACGTTATCAGCGGGTTCTGGAAGGCTCACCGCAGCCTTCAACCCCTCCAACGCGCCTTTCGCCTCAGCGTCGAAAACCTCAGCGGGCCCGAGACGGCTGATGTCTGGGGCAATTTTTTATATTACGGATAGCGGTCTCTCGCGTCATCGGGCTACTCAGAAATGGGGAGTCCCCAGAGGGCTATTTCTAGCAGAATGCAAGGCCAGTCTGCATTAGCTGAGCGGAACCAGCCTCAAAGACACATATACAGAGACCAGGAGGGTAGATTAGTTGTCTGGACTCTTCGTTGAGAGCCTCTGGGCTACGCTCCGTCGCAGAGTCAGACCCGCACCTTTCCACGTAGCTGTTTCAAGCAACATGGTTGTGAGTCAAAGTGGGAACATCGTTGGGTAGAGGGAGCTCACTGGACGCATCCAGAGCTTATATAAAAGACTGAAAGGCGTCAAAAGGCCAACAGATTTGACTCATTTACTCCGAAAGCGATGCATTGGTACTTCGATATCGGGGAGAATGAATACGGGCGGATCACGCCGGAGAATCAGGCGAATGTTGATGAAGGCAGTATTATGTCAAGTTTGGTAAACATTCGACTCAATATGCACGAATTTAGCCAACTGGGGTTATTTTACTAGGTTTAGATAGTCTGGTGGTTGGAAGTTCAGACCTTAAACGGAAAGCTCTCCTCAAGCACCCAGTCCCGTAGTTAAGCCACGTTTATAGAGGCCGTTACCGCTGATGGGCGTGTCTTGACCCCCGGCACACTAATTAAGACTAAAGAGCTCCGAAAAGAGTGATTGAAGGAGGAAATTTGCATATTTACGGGCTGGCACTATATAATGTCACCTAACGTGTGGACGGATAAATGCATCGCTGTTGGATGGCTCAAGGGCGCTTATTTGCCTCATTTGCAACCCGCCAACAAGGCTGTTGCCTTAATATCGTCCTAAAAAATCATTTCAGAGCATCTGGATGGTGTTACATGACTCTCTATGCTTTACGGCGTCCCCACTTTGACTCACAGCCTTGTTGCTTAAAGCAGCCGCGTGGGATCGCGTGGGTCTGACTCTGCGACGGAGCGTAGCCCAGAGGCTCTCAACGAAGAGTCCAGACAACTAATCTACCCTCCTGGTCTCTGTATATGTGTCTTTGAGGCTGGTTTGGAGGGATACAAAAGGGGCTGTTTGGACGGGAAAAGGGCAACCGGGGAGAGAGCGATTAACACACATGCACATCACAGACTATCAGATCATCTGGGAATCTACCTACGAAAAGTTTCTTTATTCACTTTTATGCCCACTTTTGATCTCTCCTTCGCGAGAAACGAGCCGTGCTGTTGGGTGGGAGTGGAGGACGGACACCCTCTGCCCACCCCACCCCCTTTTTGGGGGGGAATTCGCTCCAGCTCTACCCGTGCCACGCCCCACTTATTTCGCGTTCGTTCCTCACCAGCTCCATAAGCTGGTGCTGGATTCCCAAATCCCAACCGCAGGCTAGGCCCACGAGGATTGCGTCAGTTCCTCGTCGTAGATAGTTCTTCATCCTTCTTTACTCTGGGATAGGTGTGGCTCTTGCTTGCCATCATGGCAGAGCCTGAAGTGGCGGTCCTGGCGGACGTGGGGCGGGGCTAGATCCAACCAGCCCGACGCCATCGACGCGTCCGACGCGAGGATGACGCCCAGCGGACGCGTGCAAGATACGTTGCGATCACTGGAAAATGCATCCGCAAGGGCTCCGAAGCGAGTCACGGCCCGAACGACGCGGGTCTCATCGGTCGGCAATGAAGGCGAAAGAGTTGACGAGGTGAAGTCACGCAGCAGTGTGGAGACCGCCAAATCGATGATGCAGAGGGTTCTAGAGATGCTGGCGAAGATGGGGAACGAGATGGTGGACCTGAAACATAGAGTATCCGAGCAAAGCGACACGATCAGGAAGCTGAGCGCCACGGTTTACAAGCAAAGCACCATCATTCAAGGACAGGAAGATCTGATCCGAGGCTTGGAGGTCCAAGTCCAGGAATCCAAGGAAGAGTTTCGACGCAAGCGCGATGAGCATGACGCGGAATTAAAACGGGGACACCAGGATCTTCAGAGAGAAGTCGCCGCTTTGAAAGAGCAATTGGCCCAGCTTACGCAGAAGCTGAATGCTTCGGGTGAGGTGACTCTGTCAAGCGGCGCTCGAGCAACGTTTGCCGATATTGCGCGCACACTGCCAGCGAGCCCGCCGACGAGTCTATCCAGCGTAGCTGTCCCAAGAAAGCAGCAGACAGCCAGCGATCCTCTCCATTGTACCATCGACACATCTCGCGTCAGCGAGTCGAACAAGAACAAAGCGCAAATCGGATCAATTCGCCAGGCCATCGAGACTGAGATGAGAGCGATGAACGGACAAGAGACCTGGAGGTGCGCAGCAGTCGTGAGAGTCCCGGAATGCCGACCGAGTCAAGATCGTCTGCAGAGACGAAGCCGAGCTTCAGATGGTCAAAGAGGCTGCGCAGAAGACAGCCGTGGAAGGTTCACGAGTTATGCGAGACCAGCTGTACCCGGTCCGAGTCGACAACGCCAACCGCACAGCAATCCTTGACGCGGAAGGCAACGTTCTGCCTGGAGCGATCGAGGCCTTGAGTGCCGAAAACAGAGTGACCATTGGCAAGATTTCCTGGTTGAGCAAACGAGAGTCTGGCAAAGCGTACGGGTCCATGGTGGTGTATGTCACCAAGAAAAGCGACGCAGAAAGGCTTCTAGAAGGGCACTACTTTGACCTAGCGGGAGAGTCAGCCACCACCTATGTATTCGAGCCAAGAACGGGACCAATCCAATGCTTCAACTGCCAGGAGATCGGTCACAAAGCATATGCATGCAAGAAGCAGCGGACATGCGGCAAGTGCGCAAAGGTTGGGCATCACCACAGAGAGTGCACAGCAATTGAGCCAAAATGCGTCCCGTGTGGCGGACCGCACGAGTCGTTCAGCTGGAAGTGTAGGATGAGGAACCCGAACAGTGATGCTTGAGTCCTCCGCATCCTACAGCTGAATGCGCACAAGAGTGATGTGGTGCAGCAAAGCCTGATGAACGACGCAGGCCTCAAGGACTTTGCTGTGCTGGCTCTTTCTGAGCCGTATGCGCGTGTTATCGACGGAGAGGTGGTGACGAGCCCTATGGGACACCATAACTGGACAAAGATGATACCGACGTGTGCTCGTGACGGCCTGTGGCCGATCCGTAGCATGCTTTGGATCCGAAGTGACCTTGAGGCGGAGCAAGTGCCTGTGCCGTCGGCCGATCTCACAGCAGTGGTGCTCCGACTCGAGGGGAGGGAAGTGATGGTGGTATCAGTGTACGTGCAAGGAAAGAACGACGAGGCGCTGACGAGCGCGATGGAGCTGCTGCGCGGAACATTCGCTGCCTGCCAACGATGGAAATCGCGACACTACCTTCAACAGCGCCGCTTGAAGCCTTGCAATCAGAAGAAGAAGATTTGTCCCCGACTTTCCAGGATGGCGCTCGATTTTTTGACAATCCAGCCGATGTCTGCGGAGTGCGAGAGACTATTTTCAGCGGCCGGGCGTATGGTGACGCCTCTGCGCAGTCGGCTCGATGCAGAGCTTATAGGGATGTGCCAGGTCTTGCGATCGTGGCTACGGGCAGGAGTCGTTGATGATATAGATGCACTATTTCTCCCTGCTGGGGAGAACATTGGGGATGGAGAGACGGACGACGTATCATCGTGGATAATTGCGCGGATTCAACAGATGGAGGCAGAGGAACGAGGATGGGAATAGGTCCAGTGGGAGTGCACTGTTCAACGCAGTTCAATCCACGTCAACTCAACTCAATCTGCCCAAGGATTGATCAACTCCACCAGACTCGGCCGTTGATCATGTCAATTCCACTCAATGAAGGCCTTCAGTTGAGTGGATTGAATGGTTCGCATCCTTGGCTAGAGATCATCAACGAATACAACCACACCAGTTTCCCGCAATTGCAATTGCAAAGGCCTGCCAACATAGGGCTTACCAGGAGGGAAGGCGGACAGGGCGCTCTAGGCTTCCATCGCACGCATCGCACGCCTCTAACACCATATGAGCACAACACCATAGGAATCGCTATTCTACGGGTTTTTTTGCATTGTTATAGCTTCAATCAATCGCCTGTTTTATTTGCAGTAGTCTAGACCGACATCAGAATATCGAGATTTCGGCTCTTCCTAGCATTTGCACTGCTTAGGGCTGTCCCCTCGATTCGACCCTGTCCCTCCATTTTGACGCCTACTACGCGAGGAACTGTCAGAACCTTGATGAGGTTCTCGTCGGATAGGTCACGGACACAGCAAGAATGGTACGATCGGATGAAGTGAGGTATGATGTGTGTGTCTGTCTGTGTCCCCCATTTGGGGGTGCTCTGCCCAAGCCCTATATCAAAGGGCGATGGCCTCAATCCTATGACATGCCATCACGTCATATCTCTGTAACTGTCTCATAGATGTCCTCGTGGCCTCATCGGCTGCGCTACCTGGTGCGCTATCGTCTGCGCTACCGTTGGCGCTGCCACTAGTAGCCTGACGCTATCGTACCTGCATCTACCCGAATTCTACCGGATCTAACAGGAACGAGCGTAGGCTAGGCAGGGCATCGGTGCGTAGGCTAGGCAGGGCATCGGTGCGTACCCTCGCCTACGGGTAATGTAAAGTCAGCCTTCGGCTGAATGAAGAATAAGCAGCTGCAGTCTGGAGGGATGCTTACAGTGGCCGAAGCGCGTGGCATGGTGCGAGAAATGAAGAATGACGAGTTGGCGAAGGCTCGGCGGGTGGTTGAAAGGGCCGAAAAACAGCACCATAACGGGTACAAGAGGTGGTTTATGGAGGCCACAAAATTTTCCAGAAAATGGCGAATTGAAGGAAGACTGCAGCCAATATACGTGATTGACCAACCTGGCTCTGGGCGGTTGTTACGCCGAGCTTGAAGATCGAAAGGTCGATATTCTGTTCATTCGGGTGATCTGTTCATTTGGGTGTCCAGCACCCCACTTTTCTTTTTTGGTTGTATTACGCCCGGAGGGTTCCCCCATAGAGCCACTACGCTAGCCTGTCTACCTTCTGTACATTGTTCCATCTCACCCAAAGCCCCACGCTTCTTTTCATCTGTTTCCAGCCTCGTTCGCTATGACATGACAGGCCTGCTTGAAGGTCAGTTTCTCCAAGTGTTCAGCGTCCTACCTTCAGCGACTGAAGCGCGGTCTGCCGTTGAAGGCTGTTGTGTTAGTACGATTGTCCTTGATCAGCACATGGCCCGTTGCCGGTCCATGCTAAAACGTTTCGTTGCCAATGCGAACTGTATTGTCGCCCGCACAGCCCCATATCAGGCTGCCACTTGTCGTCGTCTGACTCTGCCTTGCCACCTAGGAAGAAGGACAAGTCTCCCATCTTCCCGCCTGCATATCGACTCATGATTTCTCGTTGTACCGTCCATTTTCTGCATCGAAAGAGGAAATGTTCCACCGTTTCCGCCGACTGTCCACACGTGCATTCATCCGATTCTACTGCCCCGATTTTGCAAAGATAGCTATTCAGCCGCGATTTGCCAGTTCGAAGCTGTACCAACACTTCCGATTCCTTTCTTTTCAGCTGAAAAATTCTCCACCAAAAGTCTACCATTTGAACTACATGAAATATGATCAGAACTTAACATTATAAACACAAAAAAATATCATTCCGTAGAGAAATGGACGCTCTTATATGTACCGGCGCTTTTTTCCCATTCGCCCCGATCTGGTGGTGACTGGAAGGGCTTCGGGTGCCACCTTGACTTCGATCACTGAAGCTGTCTCCACCTCTGAGACCGCCTCCTCCTCTGTGTCAGAATTCAGCACAACGGCTATCTCTTGGCTTTTAATTTGGGAATGGCTTCCTCAGCCACCAAAGCTTCACTGAGAGTCATGAACCGTCTGTTCGGGTTCGGAATTGCTCTCCTCTTCTTGCCTCTCTGCAGCCGGGCCACTTCTTCCTCTAGCTTCGCGATTCTGTTGCTGTGCTCGGCAAGCGTCTGTTCTTGGGCTTCAAAGCCTCTAGCTATCACGGCGTATCGTCTCCGGGTGCCAGGAGTCTTGTTCTTTCCGAAATCGCGAATCTGGCGGCTGTTTCTTGGCGTATCATCAGAACCCAAAATGGCGCGGACTTTGGAGACGTCTCTACAATGTCCGCGTGAATTTCTGGATGCCGCAATGCCTTGGATCGTGAGATCGGCCAATTCCCAGTGACCCTCCAGCCGGACAATATATTCTTTGCCGTCATTCCAACCTCGCGCGCTTTAGCATATGCCCGTATAAAATTGACCTTATGAACAGGCGCAGAATCGGTCAAACAGGTCAATTTCTGAAGTTCTTTCCGGTAAGCTGCCTTGGAGGCATTGAATACACCGTTATCTAACGGCTGGAGGCCATGAGAGCAGTGGGCAGGAAGGTAACAGCAATAAACGTTGTTCAAAAAGCATGTGGCCATCCATGCATCCTGGTCCCGGTTAACAGTAATTCCTACAGAGGTGGATAAAGAAACGCACCGTCGCATGACTTCCATGTCCATCTAATATGATCAGTCTAGCATCTGAGGCATCGGCTGGTCGCGTCTGGGGCAAATAGACCTCTCAAGCCACTCAATAGCGATATGGTTGTCCGTCCATCCGTTGGGCGACGTTATGTAATGCCAGTCGGCTATTTTGCCGAATTCCGTCAAGAACCACTGTTTCTGAAGTTCTTTGCCCTTAAAGATAATGCCAGGGTAAGGACACGGCCGTCCGCGGTGATAGCTTCAATAAATGAGGTCCAGTTGCGGGACTGTGGCCCTTTCAGAAGGGCCTTCCGTTTTGGGTCTGCACTCCCAACCACAAGACTATCCAAACCTGGCAAAAAGAGTCTGGTTAGTAAAAGTAATGAAAGACAAGCCAAATACTCACCAAAGCCAGACATAATACCGCCTTCGTCAACATTCACGGTATTTTCTGGTTTAATCCATCCATACTCCTTTTCCTGATATCGAAGAACCAGTGAACCGCCCGAGGCGTAAAAGCATTAAATCGGTTAGCTTCCTGACGTCTCCCACGCTTGTTCTTGATGTCCGGATGGCGATTGATGAATTTAGAGACCCAGTTGCGCCCCACTGTCCGCTCGTTGTTCGGTTGCTTCATAAGAGCCTCCACACATGCGCGGATCTGACTGTGGGAGGAGCATAGCCGAGAGACTCTTGGCGGAGGATCCAAGAAACCAAGCGAGCTTCCTGAGACTTACTCAAGAGTTGACGAGGCTGGATCTGATCAGCCAGGGCTACCTGGCCTTTGAGTCTGTCGGAAATAGACTGCTGAGGTATGTCATACTTTTGGGCGGCGCGGTACTGCGACAAGCAGTTTTTTGACATCAATTATCGCATTAGCCATAATATCATCCGTATAAATACTCGAGGCCGCTTTAAGGTCATTTTGGCCATGTGGTGGAGGAATAACGAGAAGAATCATCGTCAGGAGGCGGAAGGAGATTAGGGGTTGGATGGTAATTTCGCGTGCAAGGTACGCACAGGCCACAGACCCTGTACAAACATTCAACCATCGAAAAGTAGAATTCAATCAATCCTCTATCTACTCCAAGTGACGGCTTGTGAATATCTTCAAAGCTGGCTGGAATCGGTGTAAGTGAAATTGATGGTTTTTGGTGGGGATATTTTCTAATGCGCTACCGAAAGGTGGGTGTTACCGAAAGGGGGGTGGGGCATGGTAGCTAACCAGCGTTATTGATGTCAATCATACCGCACAGTATTGAACAAGAATTGACTCCGTGGTAATCTCGCGATGGCTCTTCTAGAAAATACGGAATCTCGACGTTACCTTAAGCTAATACATTTTAAGAATTGGATTTGCATTGGCGGTTCTGGAGTCCCCAGCGCTGTGCATTGGACTGGACTGGATTCGACCTCGAAATCCAGTCCAGTCCAGTCCAACAAGATCACTGGTTATTTCTTCTTCCTAGACCACTGAGGGGTCCGGAGGATCTCCTATTCGAACGGGGGCCCTTTGAGGAGTCCGGCATAGCTATTACTGGCTCGGGGACCTTGAGAGACTGAACTATCGATCTAATAGCTAGAAGAGCTATTCGATCGGGGAGATGGAGCCGATGTTGCTGACGTAGATGACTTACGTGGCCTTCAGTAAGTGGCAAGTGTGATGGGTTCTAATAGTGTAAATTACAGCTATGTAGTCCTCATGCGTTTTACATTCGAGCTGAGGAAAGAAGAAGGAAAGGAAAATAGAAGGACAGAAATCCTCCAATAAAATAGACTAAGCCGTTACTGGAGCAACAGTGCTTAGACCGACAAGGCACTGCCTTGTCCAGCAGGGCCTAGCCCGTTACAGCAAGAAGTGCCCTCTTCCTGGTAGAATGTATACTATACCTGAAAACGGGATATAACTTGGGAGAAGCTTGGAGGGATACAAAAGGGGCTGTTTGGACGGGAAAAGGGCAACCGGGGGTAGAGCAATCAACACATGCACGTCACAGACCTTCTGATCATATGAGAACCTACCTGCGAAAAGTCCTTTCGTACACTTTCATGCCCTATTTTGATATCTCCTTCGCGAGAATACCCTCCTCCTAATCCATCCACGTAACAGTCTTCGAGACGAGGAATTCCTCGAGCCCCTGCGCGGCGTTGAAGCGGCCCCAGCCACTGTTCTTGACGCCGCCGTGAGGTAAGACCGGCTCGTCATGGATGGTCATACTGTTGATGTGCACGGCGCTGTGGTCACACACAGTCAGCACATATCCCAAATGCCTCTGCTCGGAAAAGGACAGGGTGGAGGTAAACAAGAGAAAAAGGTGAAGGAAGATAACTCACCCCGACTCAAGCCTTTTCGCAATCTTCAGCCCCTTTCTCAGGTCCTCTGTAAAGACGGCAGCAGACAACCCGTAACCACCAAGCTTTGTTGGGTTGCTGGAAGCGGCGTGCCTAGCACGACGTGAGGCTGGCTGGTGCGCTCTGTAAGGGGCTACGCCCCGATGTGTAGATCTGGCATGGCCAGACTAGTCACGTGCGAGCGCCACGGACACGACTCCTAAAGGGAGCGATGTAGACACGTCTCCCCTTTACACTCTTTGTAGCTCAATTTACATCAATTACGCCCAGCACCTGTGCCAACAGTGCTGACCCTGTAACATATTGAGCTACCAGTTAACAAAAGACAGGACAGACAGAAGGACAGACAGCAGGACAGACAGCAGGACAGACAGCAGGACAGACAGCAGGACAGACAGCAGGACAGTCAGCAGGACAGACAGCAAGACAGGCGATAGGCTAAACGACGAGACGGACGATCGATCGGACGACGAGACGGACGAACAAGATGGAGGACAATAGTAGTTATGCAGGGCACCGCGACCGGCGGCGCAACGAGCCGATGGAGGAAGGAGCAAGAGCTCTTGCAGATCTTATCTGGGATCGCGGGAGACGAAGAACTGCGGAAGATGTTCACCGGGCTAGGCCTAGCAGCGCCACCGTTGACACCCAGCCCGGGGGTGCTCAGTACCCCGGCGATCTTACCCGTCGAACCGAGGCCGGAAGCAGCCCAGGAAATGGACCGTGGCAAGAAGCGCAAGCCGATGACTTGGCCGAAGTGGAACGGTCAACCCGAGTCCTTCCACTTCTACCTCGACCGTCTGGTATTTAAGTACAATACCGACGAAGAGGAGGGCCTAAACGGCAATAACAACGTCGTGTGGTACGAGATCCTGCAGACCTTGCCGGATCAGATGATGAGGAGAGTCGAGGGTTTTTGGAGGCAAGAGAGCGCGAAGGGCAACCCAGACCCCCGGAAATTCTTCTCGCACCTAGCCCAGACGTTCGGCAGCGTGCAGCAGACAGAGAGGGCGCAGGACAGGCTGCGCACCTCATTCAACGAGACAGCCAAGAGTTTGGGAAGTTCCCCCTGAATTCGAGGAAACATTGACCAAAGCGGGCGGCGCGAGCTGGGATAATGCTTCCAAGCTCGCATGGCTACGGAACTCGATCTCTCCTGCTCTCCGTGAGCAACTAGTCCCGGTTATCATGCCGAAGGACTACAACGAGTACATCCAACGTCTACACCCGATTGCTTGGGCGTTCGAGCACACCGCGAAGTTTAAGGCGTTGCAGAGGAAGCAGGGCTCCCGCGGGCAACGTGACCAAGGGCAGGCATCAGGCATCGGCAACATCCAGGTCGCCGGTAACGACAACACCCCGGCACCGTCAGCAACGTTACCCGCCGAGCAGAACGCACGTGACGCACGCGACCATGACGGCGACGTAATAATGACGGTTACACGCACTCAGGGCAGGGTCAGAGAGGACGGGCGAACGGCCAGGGGTCAAGTGGAACGAGCAAGACGGTTCGCTTCCAGCCTAGGTCAGGACGGAAGCAACGGGCGAGGTGGGTATCCGAGGACGAACGGAATAAACGCCGTGACGAGGGTCGTTGTCTCCGCTGCGGCGACAACACCCATTTCATTGCCGCTTGCCCTACTCGCCAGGACAGGACCCTAGCCGGTCGAGGGATGTAAAGTCCGCACCGCTAGGATCATGCCCTTTCTGGAAGATGATGGTAACGACTCTAGTGAGGAAGAGTCAGGACTTAGCGAGACCCCATCCTCTCGGAAATGCGTAGCCTCGAAACAAAGACGGGTCTCGAGGCCAAAGAACGGAGCAGTGGCAAAGAAGAGAAGTTCTCAGGAAAAATGGAAGTTGGTCCTACAATAATTCGAAGCATTATCAATAGGACCAATCTCTTCTCCTCACTCGTAGACGAGGGATGCCAGTGCTACGCCGCGGTTGACGAAGAAGTCGTCGAAAAGTTGGAAGTTCCTATAGTGGAAATAGCACCGCGAGCTATTACAGGAGCATCAGGGGCAATGGAAGGAGCAACGATTAGGGCCTCGTATGGCTATCAATGGAGGTCAACGGCCACATACAGACGATCTGTGCCTACGTGGTGCCCCGATTGGAATTCCCCCTAATCCTAGGAAAACCCTGGTTATGCCACACAAAGTCGTACTCAGTGCCCCACGAGAAACGACTATGGCATGAACCTACACAAGACTGGGTAGATCACCTCGGGAAGGAGAATATTCTGCGAAAGCCAAGGAGTTCGAAGAAGCAAAGCACGTACTAGCCAGTACCTTTGTGGGTTACTTTGAAAGGATCCGCAAGCAGGAAGGAAGAGAGGCAGCTGCCACGGCGATTTTCGCTATCAGCATGAAGGATATCGAAAGGGCGTTATCACCAAAGAAACCCATGTCAGAAGCAGAGCTACGCCGAACGATACCCCAGCGGTTCCACGATTTACTGCCTCTATTTATGAAGAAGGAAGCTGATAAGCTGAATCCTCATAAGCCAGGCATAGACCACGAAATCAGAATCAAGGAGGACCCGAATGGCCAGCAGTTACCACTACCGTATGGAGCACTATACGGTATGTCACGAGAGGAACTCCTGGTTCTTAAGAAGACTCTACGAGACCTAGTGGATAAAGGATTTATCCGTGCAAGCAGTTCAGAAGCAGCAGCTCCAGTCCTGTTTGTGAGGAAACCAGGTGGCGGGCTGCGATTCTGTTGTGACTACAGAGCGTTGAACGCAATCACTAAGTCGGACCGTTACCCCTTCCTCTAATAGGGACACACTTCGCAACCTAAAAGATGCGAAGTGGTTCACTAAGGTCGACGTGGTACAAGCGTTCCATAAAGTACGGGTTGCAGAAGGAGACGAGTGGAAGACAGCGTTCCGCACCCGGTACGGTCTCTTCGAATGGATGGTTACCCCGTTCGGGCTAAGTGGCGCGCCAGCAACCTTCCAGCGGTATATTAACGGTATCCTACGAGACTACCTCGACGAGTTCGCCTCTGCTTATATGGACGATATACTTATCTATTCGAGCGGGAGCAGAGAAGACCATTTCCGGAAGGTACGGTTAGTTTTAGAACGCCTCGCCGAGCATGGACTACACCTAGACCCGGAGAAATGCGAATTTGGAGTCAAGCGGATTAAGTACCTAGGATTCATTATTCACGCAGGAATTGGCATTCAGGCAGATCCCGACAAGATACGAGCAATAGTCGAGTGGGCAGTCCCCGTTACCCAGAAGGGGGTGCGCAGTTTTCTAGGATTCGTTAACTACTACCGGATATTTATACCGCAAGCCTCGGAAATAACTGCACCCCTAACAGCACTAACAGGAAAGGGGACTAAGTTCAAGTGGACGGACGAGCACGATATGGCGTTCCAGACACTAAAGACGCTATTTACGAACGCCCCTATTCTTACTCAATGGGATTTCGAGAGGCCAACCTTCGTAGAAGCAGACTGTAGCGGCTGGGCGCTTGGGGCACTTACGCAGGAAGTCGACGGACAACGCAAGCCAGTAGCGTTCCACTCGCAGAAGCTATCACCGGCTGAGCGCAACTACCCAATCCATGATAAGGAAATGCTCGCTATTATTCGTTGTCTCGAACAATGGTCAGCCGAGCTACGAAGCTGTGATAACTTCGTTATCCTTACCGACCATAAGAACCTCGAGTATTTCATGACGCGCCAACAGCTCTCGGAAAGGCAGGCACGTTGGGCTGAATATCTCTCGCGTTTTAACTTCCAGCTCCAGTACCGTCCGGGACGGGAAGCAGTGGTGCCAGACGCGCTCTCTCGCCGCGAACAGGACCGACCAAACGAAGCGGATCACGAAGCACGAGATATGCAGCTTATTCCAGAAGCAGCCCTACGTACCTACGTCGGAGTAACGTCGACTCAAGCGGGAGAAGGCGAAGAAGAACACACGGTTTTCCACGACCCAGAGCTACAACAATTATGGCAGCAAACGGCAAACCAGGATCCAGTCTTTACAAGCGTTTATAACGCGGTACGAAACGGATCTCGGTCCTCGACCCCAAGCTTAAGCTGAAGGTACAAGTCGCCGAGTGCTTTATTGATCCTCGGGGCACCTACGACTACGTGGCCGCTTATGGGTGCCAGGCGCACCGATCACGACAGAAGCAGCAGCCAAGGCAGCACCGCTAGAGCAGGAGTCGCTAAACGAATTACGGGCTCCTTAATCCAGAAGGTTCATGACTCCCATGTAGTAGGCCACCCGGGACGGAAGGGACGATAGAAGCCGTATCCAGGGACTTCTACTGGCCGCTAATGCAACAGCATATCCGACGTTTCTTGCGTAACTGCGATGTCTGCGGCCGTACGAAGATATGGCGCGAGCATAAAGGGGTACTTAGACCGCTACCCGTACCGGACCGCTTCTTCCGCCAGATACAGATGGACTTTATTACGGACCTCCCCTTGCGAACGGTAACCGCTGCCTCTGGGTTATCAAGGACCGGCTAAGTAAGGAAGTTATACTCGAACCGATGCCAACGATGGAAGCGGAAGCATGTGCAGAGCGTTTTCTATGGTGCTTCGCCCGCTACCACTGGTGGCCCGACGCTATAACGAGCGATAGGGGCTCGAATTGGGTAGGCCGCTTTGGAGGCACATGTGCAAGTTACTGGGGATCGACCAGCAGCTAAGCACGGCGTACCACCCCAAACCGACGGAGGCCCTGAGAGGATGAACCAAGAAGTACAGGCATACCTCCGCGCCGTGATTAACCAGAACCAGAACGACTGGGATAAGTGGGTTCCGCGGCTCAGATGGCGTTAAACGGTCGGGTCAATACCTCTATAGGGATGTCCCCATTCTTCGCTATACACGGCTATGAGCCGAAGTCACCAGTTCCCCTCGTTACGGAAGCATATGCGGAAGAGTATCCTCAGCATTCGCCAGAAACCAGGGCAAAGAAATTTGTTACCAAACTACAACAGATTACGGACCTCTGCCAAGCATCAATGGCGACAGCTACGCAGCAACAAGAACGCTTCGCTAACAGACGACGGAACGCGGCAGAACGCTTCGAAGTAGGCGATAAGGTTTGGCTTGACTTACGGAACTACGCGTCAGAGCGACCTAAGAAGAAGTTCGACTGGCTGCACGCTAAGTATACGATAAGCAAGGTACTCGACCCGTACACGGTTGAACTAGCAGACCTCCCGAGGGCTGCTATAATAGGTTCCACGTCGACCAACTCCGGAGAGCGGGGACGGACCCAATGCCTGGTCAGCAACGCACAGACGCTCAACCCCATCTATCCAAGTAGACGGGGAGGCTCACCAAGTAGTAGAGGAAATACTATGCGCTAGGTGGAAGAGAACCGGCCGCGGCCGTAGGCGGAAGTCCTTGTACGCTGGCAAGGTTGGCAAGACCCGACCTGGACCTCTTTAGACAATATGCAACAGACAGCGGCCTTGGATAAGTACGAACAGAGATACGGCCCGGCTCTCGAAAACGATGGACCATACCAGCACCGACGAGTGGCAACGGAAGCACAGCCGGCCCAAATCCAGGGCAAGTCGAAGGAATACAACCACAGCTGCAGATACAGGGCAAGAGAATACGCGGACCACTACGGGCTAGGACTAATGGCGACGCCCCGTCGATAGTAACGGCACCAGACCCTATAGACGACGGCCCTACGATCGTTGTAGAGGGGACCAGGAACAGGAAAAGGGCACCAGCGCCAGAGAGGAGTAGGGGCTAATGTGGGCTACGCCCCGATGTGTAGATCTGGCATGGCCAGACTAGTCACGTGCGAGCGCCACGGACACGACTCCTAAAGGGAGCGATGTAGACACGTCTCCCCTTTACACTCTTTGTAGCTCAATTTACATCAATTACGCCCAGCACCTGTGCCAACAGTGCTGACCCCGTAACACGCTCTCCGTATAAGCTGCTGACTACAGAAGGTTGTTGCAGTACTATTGGAAATTGCTCCACGGATGAATTGGCCCATCGAGGCAAGAAACCCCTCTGGCACCTGGCTATCGACTGCGGCGCCAGGGTACGCATTCCACCGCCGGGTGCCTCCGGTATCGTTGCCCGCCTCGTGCTGTTAATGTGTTGCAAAATTGGTTCGTCCACGTGTAGAAACAAGTGACCATCTCACGTTAAGGGGCAAGAGATCGCGCCGGCAAGGTAGCAGAGGAAAGGGGCCATTATACATGTAACCTCGAGCAGTACCAGGCTCGACTTGGCACGCTTACACACGCCGTCCTCACAGACATCTCGCCCTTTGGTGTCCCGCCGGAACTCGGTCCTCCGGGCGAGAGGGGAGTGGCCGCCATGGCAGGGGGGGAGGGTAGGACGCGAACCCCGTTGTCCTGCAACCTTGTTTACCGAATATATTGGGCTTCTGCTGCGTGCCTGGGGCACGGCACGATGTTCTCCACCTGTGAAGCGAGCATGGGATAGCCGAGCCGAGAGCGGCGAGCTGGTGATCCACAAGGTGGAAGACGTCGGATGCCGACCTTTGCATATACAGTACGTATCGTGATGAGCAATGGCTCCCATGTGCCGAGACGGGAAAGGAAAGGAGAACTCACGTATCCAACATCTCCAAATTCCCCGTGTGACTGGCCGGGGCACGCCTTTGTGCCCCGACAGATTCCCCTCGGGCGCTATCTCGTGGGCCGGTTGTACGATTACTCTCCTGAACTACCACCGCGCATCCCCAAGCTGGGTGTGGCGGCTGTTGTGCCTGATCTGCCGCTCACATGCTGTCACTCGCCTTTGAGATACCCGTCGATATAGTTCCCCTCTTTCAACTCATCTCCCCCCGGATCCGGGAGAACCTCCAGGCATACGTGAGGCTGCAACGGGTGTGAATACGTGCGAGCACCGTGTATGGAAGCACGGCATCCATGAAAGGGTGTGCGGCGCTGCAGAAACAGTCCAAGGAGGACAATCGTGTACAACATGGTCGATTGCCAAGGCCGTCAAACGGACAGCGCCCGGCCTCTGAGCGTCTATAATAATGCCCTCTCCTCACGGTATTCCGTGAGAAACAAGTCTATGTATGTGTATTGGGCCTATCGTGCCGGCACGCACCAGAGGGCCGTCTTCCCAATCTTCCCATCCCGCCGTCGGACGGCCTCGACACGGCTCTATATTCAATGGCCGTGGCAGGGTCCTGGTCTCGGCCCACAAGAGGCCTGCACAGGGTGCATGTGCATGTTTCTAGGTACGTCGTGGGAGAAAAACGGCAAATCACCCTTGCTTGTAGCGCCAGCGCCGGGTGTTTTCCTCGACCAGCCAACTGGTCACGACGGCAGCCTCGCTCGCCCACTTGGCGGCCTCAATGCTGTGCCCCCTTACCAGCTTCTTGTAGAGCGTGTTGAAGTCAAACGACACGGTCGTGTTGGTCTCGTGAGGATCCAAAGCCAGGTCGGTGAAGCGCCACTCGGTGTTGTCGACTATGGGCACAATCAGGCGCCAGTCTGGCCGCCGGGCATCGCGCACAGCGAGCATGGCGCCGCCCGGGTTGATGAGCGAAAACTGCCAGCTGCCCTGGGCCTTGTCGTCGGGAAAGAGGCGCGCAGGCCGGATGAAAGACTGGCCCTCGTAATTGCGGACCAGATCGTGGGCTGCCTGGCTTTCCGACTGCGACAGGGAACCGCTCGCCAGGAGGAGGTCGAGGATTGTGGGCAGCACCTGAACCGAGATGACGGCGTCGTTGACATCAATGTGCGGCAATTTCGGGTGAGAGATGACAAGGGGCACATGGAAATTGCCAATGTTGCCGTTGGCGTACGTCGAAACGCTTCCCTGCTCCGCAATCGACAGCCCGTGGTCGCCTAGAAAGACGACCAGGGTATCGTTGGCGGCACCCTCGGATTCGAGGATGTTGAGGACTCGGCCCAGCCAGCGGTCGACGTAGCCAACAACGTTGGTGTAGCGGGAGAGGTCCTCGAGGTCCTTCTCGTCCGTCAGCGAGACGTACTGCTCGCCCTTGGGCAGGCTGAAGTCGTGGTGGGTGGTGCTCGTCAGGTGGGTAAGAAAGACTCGCTCGTTGTTCTTCTTGGCCGACGCAAACTCGTCCCGAATGTATTCCTCGAGGGCGATTTCGGGCAAGCCAAAGTAATTGATGTCGGTGTGGTTGGAGGCGCCAAACTTGGCAGAGTCGCTCTTGAGGTACTCCTTTGTGATGATGCGGTCCTTGGAGAACCCCATTGTGGGCATAAGGGCGCCTTGCTTGTCGAAAGTGTTAGTGACGGACTGCATAAACGACGATTTCCACTTAAAGGTGGTAAAGTCGTCTTGTGCGGCGGCCTTTGTGCTGTCGTTGTGGGCCAGCGCGTTGAATGCCTCAAAAATGTGCGGCAAGCACGGCTGGTAGATGTGGTTGCTCAGCTCAAGATTGAAGTCGGCAATGAGGGGGGTGAGGCCGCAGATGGTGCCCGTCAGGCTCTTGAGCGTGTAGGTGCTGCTGGTGTGCGCATTGTTGAAGTTGAGGCCGCCGCGCCGGGGCCGGTCCTTGTGCTCGAAGCCGTCGTCGTAGTCGCCCGTGAGGAAGTTTGCCGTCGACGTGAGCGTGGCGAAGCGCTTCTGCGCGTCGGCGGGCAGCGACTTGGACTTGAACGAGTTGCTCAGCTTGTCCCAAATTAGACCGTTCTTCTTGATGGGAAAAACATCCTTCCTCGTGGCCTCGAGCTTGATGAGCACAACGTGGCGAATGTCAATGTCGCGTAGCGTGTCACGCAGAGCAGGCAGCAGCTGGTCGTCGAGGTTGGAAATCCTCAGCGGGTCCTTGTCGCCGCTGTAGTGCTTGGTGCCGTGCCCGTACCAGTCCTCAAAGCCAGGGAGCGGCCGGTCCATGGGTAGCCAGGGGAACGAAGGGGGCTCGGCGAGGGCGGTGCGGTTGTCCCAGTCGACGCTGGCGCTTTCGGAGCCGGGGGTGGCGAGCAGGCGGGCCAGCGAGGGCGACGAGTGGGTAAAGTCGACAAAGGGCAGCAAGGGCAGGGTCCAGGACATGAAGACAAAGGAGCTCTCGGAGGGTCGGAAGACGGAGGTGACGAGCTGGACGAGCAGGACGAGGCCGAGGGTCAGGTACAGAACAAGCATGACCTGTTTGGAGGGCAACGGGGGCGCGTCCGGGGCGCCGACGTCGGGCGAATCATCGACGGCAAATGCCTGCTCGGCGGCGCCGTCTGCGTCCTGCTGCGGGAGGTGCTTGTACTCGGTGTCGTACGAGGCGGACGAGGAGCGGTGGATGGGTAACAGCGAGAGGGGCCACTTGAGGATGTCGAGGGCCATGCCGGCGAGCAGATAGCAGAGGCCATGGACGACGCCGGCGAGGACGACCATGCCGGCGAGGACGACGACAAAGGACACGAGGCCCGTCAGCAGCATGCGCCAGGCCGAGGAGTCGCCGGCGGTGCCAATGTTGCGCCAGTGGAGCTCGAGGCCGGCGACGAAGAAGAAGGAGATGCTAATGGTTGCGGTGAGGGCGACGAAGCCGACGAGGACGGAGGCGAGCACCTTTGCCGCGAGGCGCAGCCATCGCGCTGAGACGTGCAACTGGGCGTCGAGGAGCAGCCGCAGGGCGACGAGGAAAAGGGTGTCCTGGGCAAAGAAGGAGCTGCCCCATTGTATCAGATCAGGGGCGGGGATGGCATCGAGATGGGCGTAGACGTGGACAAGCTTTGCGGCGAGGACGGAGACGGCGGCGAAGGCGAAGGCGAAGCGGCGGTCGGCGAATCTGGAGACGAGGGCGAAGACGATGCGGCGGGTGAAAAAGCGGGTCGACAAGAGGGTGCCGCCGAGGGAAGCCATGGCGTTGGAAGACGAGAATCCAGACGGTCTTGGACGGTCGGCGAGGGACAGGAGGCGGCAGACAGGAGGCGGCGGACGGACATGAGAGGCGGGCGAGAGACGGCAAGGGGAAGTGAGGTGGAAGGCGTCGGGTTAAAAGGAGGCGGCGAGGATGCAAGAAGAATCATGACCAAAAGTTGAAGAAGCGCGACCAGGCACGCATGCCAAGCACGGGATAAGACAAGCTTACCCTGGGCGTCCCGCGAATCATATCTGCGGCAACATCTCCACTGTACCGGGGCAGTACCGGGGAGGGGCGGCGCCACGAGGTACCGTAGAAATTCAACAAATTCGTTTCACCTTTAGCGCGTGGGCCGGGGGGCTCCCCACAGGTTTCAGCCCCACCAAATTTGTATACGAAAGGTACCTGGCCGTGCCGGCGTTGTGCGCTGAGTTGTCAGACTGGCAGAGGCGGGCCCGGCTAGATGTACATTTTGTATACAAATTTGGTGGCGCTGAGACCTGTGGGGAACCCCCCGGTCCAGGCGCTAAAAGTCGAACGAATTTGCTGAATTTCTACGGTACAGTGGGTCTACAAAAGTTTCGATCAAATTCGCGTCCTCCACCTTACACGCGACATCGCTAAAACACGCGTTTCAACTTCAACTGGCCATAACTTTACCAATTTAGCCCGCAATGGGCCAACGACAGAATTATTCGCCTCATAAACGAACGAGGATTGTAATGATGTATAACTCGGGTACCCCAGCCCGCCTTATTGCCCTAAAAGAGGGTATATCCCCCGGAAGCGTCTCTGGCATCGCGTCGCGCTACGCGTCACAGATCAGTGCGAAGGATAACCCTCGCTCTGAACGTCCAAAGAAGCTATCAGACCGCGATAAAAGAGCTATTTTTCGATGCATCGCGAATGACCCTTTCATATCAGCCCGTCAGATTGTTATAGACACCGGAATTGACTGCGCACCGGTCACTTTAGTACGATACCTCAAACAAGAGGGCGTCATGCACTTCAAAGCACTCGGACGGCCTAAATTGACCCCAGAAGTGGCTGAAAAGAGGCTCCTCTTCGCGATACGCCATATCAACTTACCCCTAGGGGCGTGGAAAAGCTGGGTCTTCTCAGATGAAACTTCAATTGCCCAAGGGGAAGGAGAGCGTCAAGCGTGGGTGTTCTGCAAATAACGTAATCTACCCCCTTCCTGGTCACACCCCCTACCTGCTCAAAAATTCCCCACCCAAGCGACCCGCACCTCATGGCGAGACAGGCCGACCACCATGACGGAAATTCGAGACCAATCGATTCCACGCGAAGAACGGGTCCTGCTCGCCGTGAAGGCCTATCAGCAAGGCCAATTCGACAGCGCCCACAAGGCCGCGACGGCATACGATGTCCTCAATCGACAGTCTCTGCTCGACTGCGCGGTGCCCGGCCCCGACGCGACGCGCAGATGAACAACCGGAAGTTGACGGCGACGGAAGAGACTGCCCTCGTACAATGGGTCTTGTCGATGGACGAGCGAGGATGCCGCCGACAGTGGTCTACACTCGCCGCATGGCCAACTTGTTGCTTTCGGAGCGCGGCCAAGAAACTGTCGGCGAAAATTGGGTGCGGAAGTTCGTTGGCCGCCACGACGAAATCAAGGCGAAATACTCGTCGATACGATTACCAACGTGCCAAATGCGAAGACCCGAAGATGATGCAAGAATGGTACGATCGGGTGGCAATGGCGAAACAGAAATGGGGGATTCTTGATGAGGATGTCTACAACTTCGATGAGACGGGTTTTCAAATGGGAGTCATTGCGACAGCAAGAGTCCTTACTCGGTCTGACCGGCGAGGTCGGCCTATGGTCATGCAGCCAGGAAATCGAGAATGGGTTACCGTAATTGAATCTATTAATTGCCAAGGTTGGGCTTTGCCGGCGATGGTCATCTTCCAGGGCAAGGTGCACCAAGCAAGCTGGTACGAGGCAGATGTGCCCAAGGACTGGCAGATTGCCGTGAGCGACAAAGGTTGGACTTCCGACGACCTTGGATTGTATTGGTTGAAGGCAGTTTTCGACCCATACACACGGCGCCTTACCGTTGGAACACGCCGACTTCTCATTCTCGACGGGCACGGCAGCCATGTTACGCCGGAGTTCGACAAGTACTGTACGGACAA
Organism: Hirsutella rhossiliensis; assembly: GCF_020360975.1. Classification (NCBI taxonomy): domain Eukaryota; kingdom Fungi; phylum Ascomycota; class Sordariomycetes; order Hypocreales; family Ophiocordycipitaceae; genus Hirsutella; species Hirsutella rhossiliensis. The sequence continues at coordinate 638,173 of NW_025408688.1, read as the reverse complement.
TGCCATCGTGGTACTCCAAATGCCAGCTCATTCCTCACATCTCTTACAGCCTCTGGATGTCGGGTGCTTTCGCCTTTGAAAACGATATATGGGCGGAATGTTCAAGAGAAGATGCTCGCAGGGTCAACCACATCGATAAAGAGGACTTCCTGCTTCTGTACATCGAGGCCCGCCGACAAGCGCTCTCCCGTCGAACATCCGAAGTGGATTCATGGCCACAGGCCTTTCCCATTCAATCCGACCCGGGTTCTGTCACGGTTACTAGTTCAGGTTGACAGGAATGGCAACGACAATGCCAACGATGACGGCGACAAGCACACCCCAAGCCCCCAGAAAGCTTGGAAGCCCACAAGACACCTTGCAATGTTAGCCAGCTTACCACTCACGTGGAAGGACTTCTTCAGCGCCGGCCACAAAATGCGGGCACGCCGGTCTCACAAGCCATAAACCAGCTCATCAAAGGATGTCAAATGGCCATGCATAGTGCCGCGCTGCTCGCCGACGAAAACAGACATCTTCGGTCAGAAAACCAGCGGCGAAAGAGGAAGAGAGCAACGACGCGAGTATATTGGTGATGGCGGTGCTCTGTCTGTCGCAGAAGGCACGGCTAGGATAAAGCGACGGCGAGAAAGGAAGAGGAACGTGCTAGGCGACTGAGGGCAAGGGAGGATGAGCAGGCAGGGCAACAACTTATCGAGGAGCAGGCCCGACGGCAGACAGAAGAAGAGCTGTGCGTCCCAAGACGGCGTGCACCACCACGGTGTAAGGGGTTTTCCGATGATCTGCCGGATCCGGGGATCCGCCGCCACTTACACCGACATTTGTGCCTCCATGGCGTAGTGGTGACACGTCTGGAGCCTCTGCGTCCGTCGCAGAGGGGTCGGTTCGAAGCCGGCTGGAGGCACCCCTGGTGAAACAGGGTACACCCGGGTTCCCCGCTCGTCAAAGGGGGCAGCGTCATGAGAGAACATCAGTTCACAACGTCACGTTCAATGAAGACCAATTCGGTAATTCGGTGATAGAAGAATTCGTCAAGTACAATCGGCGTACCAACCACCATCAACAATAACACATCCAGCTTCGTCTTCGACAAATCGCGCTTCAGTTGCTGAGAATAGGATGCTGAACACTTGGAGAAATTGACCTTCAAGCAGGTCTGTCAGGAAGCAAACAGTGGAATGGTTGGCGCAGCGTAAGCAGATCCGTGGGGCTTGGGGTGTCATGCATCAGTGTATCGAAGCGTCAATAGTCAGAAGGTCTAGGCCCTATTAGAGTCATTCTCCGGGCGTAATAAACACACACACACACCGACATTTGTCTCAACGTCAATCCGGGACAGCTCAACAACAATGGCGCCGATTGACAAGGCTCTTGATTTTCTGAAATCTTCGGAATCAGTGAATTATGCCGATACTGCACGGAAATTCAACTGTGACGAGACTACGTTGCGACGGCGACATCAAGGCAAACAGCGGTCAAGACGTGATGCCGACTCATTGTATAAATCACGGCTGTCAAAGCAGCAAGAACGAGATCTTATTGCTTATATTCACAAGCTTTCAGCACGCGGCATTCCGCCTACCTTGTCTATGATCAAGAATTTCGCTCAGGATATCGCGAAAGTGGAGGTCGGAAAGCATTGGTCATACAGCTTTGTTCATCGCAACCGCAATGAGCTAGGTTGCAGCTGGTTCGATGGATTTGACATTGCACGGAAAAGAGCCGATAATACCTCTAGGTATAAGGCATATTTTGAGCTTGTAAGTTTGTGTACAAAATCTCAGATTCGTTATTAATCGTGGAAGATCCGAGCGAAAATCGAGAAATACGACATTGTCCCTTGCAACACGTATAACATGGATGAAAAAGGCTTTCTCTTGGGTGTGATCAATCGAACTAAGAGAGTCTTCACCCTTGATCTCAAAAAGCAAGGCAAATTGCTCGGCGCATTGCAAGACGGCAATCGATCCTGGATTACGTTCGTGGCTTGCATCTGCCAGGACATGACTTCATTGCCTCCTTTTCTCATCTACCAAGGCAAGCCAGGACAAGTCCAAGATTCTTGGCTTACGGACTTTGACCCAGAGCATCAATCAGCATTCTTCACAACCTCAGAGACGGGCTGGACTAACCACGAGCTTGGAAAAGAGTGGCTCGTCGGCGTTTTTGATCGGTTTACCAAGGCAAAAGCACGAAACGGACGTGATTATCGCCTTCTTATTACCGACGGACACTCCAGCCATATTAATATGGGCTTTCTGGAGTGGTGCGACCAGCATCGGATCATCGTGGCGGTGTTTCCTCCCCACTCTACCCATCGGCTCCAACCCCTGGACGTATCCCTATTCAGCCCTCTGTCAACGGCATACACAAATCAGCTTATCCGGTGGACGGCAAAGACTCAAGGTCTCGTTGGGCTGTCCAAGCGCGAGTTCTGGACTTTGTTTTGGAATGCATTCGAGGCGTCTTTCTCACCGGAGAACGTTGAAAGTGGGTGGATGCGGACCGGGCTCCTTCCTTTCGATCCCGCAGTCGTCCTATCACAGATTGTGAAAGACAAAATCGACGATTCCGATGTAGGCAGTGGTTCGGAAGACTCCCTAGCATTGCAACAGCCTACTGCTCGAGAATTACGACGACTTGTGGACAAAGTAGTCGACAAATCCGCCGCAGATTCGGAAGTCAATGCTCGGAAGCTGAAGAGCACTCTCGAAAGCCTTCAATCCGAGGTTGAGCTCCTTAGATATGAGAACAAGGGACTCCGTGAGGCAATCATTCATGAGAAGCAGCGCAGGCAGCGTGGTACAGCTCTGAAAGATTATCTCTTTGACCGTACGGATCCTAACTCTGCTCAGGTCTTCAGCCCGCAAAAAGTGGCCCAAGCTCGAGTGAAGAAAGCTGCGATGGAGGTCAAAAGAAAGATAAGGCTCTCAAAAGGAATCCCAGAAGGTTCAGCGACAGCAGAAGGCGGAAGAACAAAAAGAGGTCGTGTTGGAGAGGAAGAGGCAGCGAGAGGAGAAAAGGGAGCGAAAATTGCAGGAAAAAGAAGCCAGAAAGCAAGAGAAAGAGGCTAACCGGCAGCTTCGTGACGACCTCAGGCATCTTAACCGGGAAAGGCCGCAACAGGGGCAGCAAAGCCGGCGGGTGCCTTTTGATGCACGAGAGGAGAGTCCAGGGATTCTAGACGAAATAATCGTCACTCCTCCGTCACCACCAGAGCTTCCGGTAACATCGCAAGCGCCAGATAGGCCAGAGAATGACTTAGCAAAGAAGGCAAGGATTCCGCCCGGCCGAACGCCTCGTGCCCAAAGACCTTTTCTGGCTGTTGAGAGTGATCGGGAGATGGTAGTGGTGTACCGGAGCTCGGGACGGCCGCAGCGGAATAGCAAGCGACCACAATGGCTTGATGACTGCGAAACAGGATGATGCACATCTCGCAGTCTCTCTTTCATCACATTTTAAGTTGGAGAAATTTTGGCCCCGTTGCTGTGGAGTTATTGTGGATTGATGTCTAACTTGCAGTCGCGTGTAAGTCCGGCGGGTCACGGGATCCGGCAGATCATCGGAAAATCCCTTACGTATCTATACACCTCCTTTTATTAACTGTACACCAAAAAGTGGATCAACTGTGGCTGGGTCAGGCGCAGTGCCGATGCCGCTAATTTTGGTGCGCCCATTCCCGGCCGGCCAGCTGGCCAGTTCGTGATGCTTGCGTAACAACATCCTGTAACCGTAACTATCAGCAATACCATCAAAACTGAAGCTATTCGCACCGCGTTTTCTGCCCTTACGAGCCCGAATCATGGAGTCGCTTACGAAGACACTATTCCCGACCTTCCAGGCCGCGATGGAAGCCGCCGATACCGTTGCTGAGGCTGAGGGCTACGCCCTACACATTCGAACATCGAAGCGGGATAACGCTGGCCAACGCAAGTCTGCACTTGTTCGTTGTATCAAGGCCGGCCCCTACGAAAATCGGAAGGATAAAGCTGCTCATATCTCTCGTCGTCGCCTCAATACAGCAACCCAGAAAACAGACTGTGAGTTTCGCCTCTCGTTGAAGGAAAAACGCGGTTACTGGACTATCTCTTATCTTCACGATGTTCACAATCATCGCCTTGTTGATGACCCGATGGTCTTTCCGAAGTACCGGGCGCTTGTTATCCAGAAGTATCGCGACGACATTATCCGGAAGTTTAATAACAATACCCGGCCGACCGATATTGCTGGCGAGCTTCGTGACCTGGTTCACGACGATCCTCGTTTAGCCGGTATCACGGCTCAAGACGTGAGTAACGCCTTGGCTAGGCACCGTCAGGAAGAACTAGCTGGCCGTACGCCTCTTCAGTTTCTCTACGACCGGCTAGATAAGTCCGACTTCTTTCATCGAGATAGTCGTGATCCCCAGGGCCGGCTAACTGGGCTATTTCTCGCGCCTCGTGCTACCTTCCATCGATGGCGTCAGCATCACGATGTCCTCGTCCTCGACTGTACCTACAAGACGAACCGATTCAATATGCCGTTATTGAATATCTGCGCGGCCACTCGAGATAACAAAACGTTCTCTATTGCCTCTATCTTCTTGAACGGCGAGACCGAGTCCCATTACTATTGGGCTATCTCGTTGCTGCTAGTCCTTTGCGAGAAGGAGTCGATCCCATTTCAAGGGTCACTGTCACGGACCGAGATACTGCGTTGCTTAAGGCGTTAGATAGCTTTCGCGAGCTTCAAAACAGTACTAACCTTCTCTGCACGTGGCATATTAACCAGAATGTCGTTGCGAAATGCAAGCAATTTTTCCTAAGGCATCAAAAATCGGCAATCGAGTCGTACGGGCCCCGGCATTCCAAGCGTTTCTACAAGAGTGGAACGAGATCGTCAAGTCACAAGATGTGAATAGCTTCAACGAACGTTTACGCCAATTTGAGACACCAGGCCGCCACCCGCTTGCAGCTATACAATACTGTTGCAATACGTGGCTAACGCCTTGGAAGGAGAAGTTTGTATCTTGTTTCGTTAATCAATATCGCCACTTCGGGCGTACAACGACCTCGATCGTCGAGGGACTTCACTCTCATATGAAGAAGTTCCTTTGGTCCTGTACGGGCGATTTGACGACCGTTTTCCAACGATTCGAACGCTTCTGGGGCCATCAGGCTGCTCAGATCACAGCGATAGAGAATCGAAACCTCCACAAGATATCAACGTTCTCCCTACAGGCGCCGTATATGCCGATCCGCGAGCGAGTATCGTCATATGCGTTAAAGCTACTAATAGATGAGCATCGCAAGATCCCTCTAGACCCCCGAAGTCAACGGGCCAAACCGCCGCCAGGTCAATGTCCTTGTAATTGGTTATCCATACCGTCCTGGAACCTCCTTAGCAGTCGGGTACAGTCCAGGCTAACGCAGAGCGAGGTTGACAGCTTCAGGGCCGCTTTGCGGGTGTATTCTACCAGGGCCCGGGTCAACGAATACAATTACGAGCATATGGTGCATCTCAACGCCCCGGCAATACAGGTGGAGGCAAAGAGTCAGGGCAAGGGCGCGGGGCAGGCACCAAGCGACAATGCTGGCAATCTATCTAACAAGTTCCCTGTTGCTAAGGGCGCCAGGGTAATGCTCACTACTAACCTATGGCAGCCAGCTGGCCTAGTTAACGGTGCCCAGGGTACTGTATACGATATCGCCTGGAACCCAGGCGCCGAACCATTGGAAGATCCCCCGGCCGTTATTATGGTGGACTTTGATAGCTACGATGGACCGCCATATCTAATAACTAACGAGGGCAGGAAAATCTCACCCATCCTCCCAGTCAGGCGTGATTTCCTTATGGGCAACGAGACCTGCGCTCGCACGCAGTTTCCCCTGATGGTGGCGTTTGCTATCACTGTTCACAAATGCCAGAGCCTAACGAAGGAGCAAATAGTTACTGATCTCGCTACACGCGACTTCCAGGCCGGTATTAGCTATGTTGCTGTGTCACGGGTTACGTCGCTGCAAGGCTTACTCCTTGAGGCGCCTTTCGATCGTCAGAGCCTCTATAACCACACGCCGACAGAAGGTTTATAAGCCTGTCTCCCTACGTGCTGCGTTTACGGCTAACTACAAAGGCTAAAGCAGGGATGAAGATGCGCCTCGCTGACCAACAACGGCGTCAGGGTCAACAGCTGAGCGATGCACCGTATCCACCACTCTACCTTGACTAAACGACGTCTTCCTATAAGCTACAGGAAGGGGAGGTTCGATATAGGGTATATAGTTAGATTGGGCCAGTCAAGGAGCGGTTTAAACAGCTGGATGGCCGCCGCAGGCGAAAGGGGGGTTCTAGGGGGTCCCCCCCTAGGAAAGTTGAATTGCAGGAATACGATGTTCACCCTTCGGGCTGGATATTCAGCCGTTAAGCCCCTTGCCTTGGCAACTTAACGGGTGTTCGAAGTATTTTAGAAGTACCAACAATCCTTCTTGGTACAAAATTGTTACATTGCATTTAGTTTGTCTGCGTTGGCCTTGTCCGCACAACCAGCTTGAGCGTTCGGGTCAACCTCTCGCAATGCAGGCCGAATTGAGCTACGTGTTGAAGCGTTTCCCACTTCATCACCCTTGAACGCCTTGCAAGGTGCGTATTTCTCCGATTTGATGTTGAATCCACGCTAGATTGAGCTGATCGTTCGTAAATCCCGTTTCCGTAACACCAATAAGGGTATCGCCATCTAGCTCCTTGATGCCGTACCACTGTTCGAGGTGGACCTTGCCGGATAGGATCAAAAACGCAGGGATGTATCGACCATCGGCAGAAATCGCTTCAACGGCTGTTGCCGACTCCCTGTTTTCCTCAATACCAAAGTATTGCGATCGCCTTGATTTCGTGACGACAACTTGGTCCCTGCCAATACCAATACGGAAGCCCGTCTCGTCCATATTCCAGATATCAGCCGGGTTAATCCCGTACGAGGCAATCGTCTCGTGGAGCTTCTTGAAGTACTCGGTAACGTGCGGGACTGATTCGGCAAGCTTGCGTTGGTTATCGAGTACCTTTTGCTTCATAATATGATATCCCTTGCGTTTAATAAAACGGGATATCCAGTTTTTGCCAACAAAGCATTGGGAGTCGAAGGGTTCGTTGCGGGTACCATCAGGGCCGACCGTGGAGCTTAGAACCCGATTTGCTGCATCGCGTAATAAGTCCTTCCGCACCGCAAGTCCTATACGCTCAAGACGATCGATATACAGATCGATTGAGTCCTCTTGAGCTGGCGATAGCCTCGTATGCGTTGCTTTATGGCCGCTGCGAGGTTGGATGCCGTGAAATCGCAAGCGGAGTCGTTCGCGTGGAACCCCAAATTCCTTAGCCGCAGCGCGAAGGACATATTGGGATTTGCCTCAATGGCTTTAATAGCCTCGGCTACGCGCCTTTCAAGCGTAAGCTCTTTATTCTTCATAATGTGCCGTTGTTGAGGTCAAGATAGAGGCTTGAAGCGGTGAAGTGACACAGCCAGGTGGTTGACACAGACAGGTGGTGAGGACCCACTTTACGTGGGTCTGTGGGACGAGTATTTTGCCTAAAAGGCCCAAGTTATCTATCCACCCACTTTCATTAACTGTACACCCAAAAAGTGGATTAACTGTGGCTGACGGCCGAAGAGGGCCGATACCGCCAATTTGTATGCACACATTCTCTACGATAAGTAGAGCCAGGTAGTAACAGTTCTCCTTCAACGATAAGGCACCCAAAATTGAAGCTATTCGTACTGCGCTTTCTATGCTGATGAGACTATTCTTTGGTGTTTACAACAGGCCTCCTTCTTCGAGTGCACTACGTGCCTGATCCGCTTCATCTAACTGTGATTCCAATTGATCCCATACATCCTCAAGGGCGGCATCGTCCGTGAGGCCAGCGACGAAGATGCAGTCTTGGGTCTCCCGCCTAGGGCTGATATTTGAAGATTTTGAAGTCGAATCGGCCTCGGGACCCTTGAATTGAATGAAGCCGAATCGGGTAAGGTCTTCAAATTCGACGAATCAAAAATCAGGAGTCTTCATTCAATTCATTCATAAAAATTGTGAATGAATGGCGATATGGTCGAAACGTAAGGCGAAAAAAAATTATCACCCGCTTCGCGGCCAAGGGACATACAGGAGGAAAGGGTCAATACCCGAAGCCACCCACCAAGGGCCTCTTCCTGTTCTTCCTCGGCAGGCTCACATACACATCAATAAACAAGCTGCTTTGACCCCATCATTAAGGGTTTGCCCGCGCGGACACGGTAACTTCGAGTTCGGCCGCGCTTGTGATGACGCTCTGCGTATTTAAAAGTCTGTTGTGCGTGTTTCAGTTGGATTCCACCGTCCACACTCCACTGGCAAAATCCTAGTCCCGCGCCGCCCGCGTCTGGCGGGGGCGTCGCTGGGGAAATCGAGGCGAAGGACGGCAGTTAGGGCGTCCATATATTGTGGTATAACGACCCTAACAGTGCCTGATACGCCACCGTTTCAGCAATCTTGCCACCCTATACGGAGTATTAAAAAACACCATGAAGCTCATGAACAGTGCCATTTTATAATGCACATGATTTAAATGTAGTGCCGCTCGAATGTTCTGGATTTTCTCGTTCGGATGATATAACCCTCGATAGTTACATGTCGTTAACATTTGCTCAAGAAATGCCACATCATCTTGAAGGCAATCAATGGATAGCCCATTTTTTGGTTGGAATACTACATTTCAAGCACATATTAAGCTCGGCAACCCATATTCTGGATATATAATATAATAATTATACCGCTGTACAGCCCCAGCAAGCTGATTCGAAAAACGCGTTCAGATCCTCAACATCTCAATACTGCGCGAACAATTGGAAGTGACACGAATCGAGTCAGCTCGCGATTTGGAGGCTGTTAGGGACTTATCTACTCCTCGAGCCCAATATGACTGCTACTTGTTTGTCCATACAAATTAGCCGATCAGGAAGTACCCGAAAATCTGCATGATAAGGATATATTGTGCCAACTAGCCGCGTTCAGACGCGTTATTTCCGCTCAGTTGACCACCTGTTAATTCTACTGCTGTCGGAAAGACAGGGTCGTCAGCCCATCCACCTTTGCCTGCGTGGCGCAACGGTCTTCGCGACAACTGCCACGACATTATTTTACCACGACCTCGCCTAATTCCTGCTTCGATATTCCGACAGCGGCTTCGGATCAGCCCCCGAATCAACGCCCTGACCGACGACCTATCCTACCCGTTCAACCCCGACTCCTTGACACTTTATTGTGGTTTATTTGGTGTCGTTCCGACTACCTGTGTCGCGTCCATTCTCGAGCCTTTCAGCCAAGATCAGGTAAAACTTCATTACTCTCAATCTACCCTCCTTATTTAATTACCTTACGAGTGGATAGCTAATTATAACATGATACGTAGTATGGCCCTGCTGAAACAAAAACATCTGCCGCAGCGAATTTCTTTGCTCCAAGGACCCGGCGTAAATTGCCAACGCAGAATTATGCCCGCATCGAACGTCCTCAATTCAACCTCGGAATCCCGCGCGCGCGCTGATTCTAAACCGGCTCCTTCCTCTCCTCTTCCAACTGGCGAAGATACAATTGTCTGCGCGCCCCCGGGTCATCCTGACTGTGAGTCAGATGATGACATGCCCGACGCGGATACACCAGAGCCGCCATTGAACAGTAGTCATATGACGCTCGCAGAGAAAGCCGGACTTATCAAGAAGTGGGCCGACAACAAACAAAAGCATGTTCGCAAGAAGAGAGACAAGAACAGCCACGTCTATTGGTATATGCAGAGGAAGCTATAGACAGAAGCTTTTACTCAGAGGATAAGGATGGGCCGAAGATCTTCCAAGAGTTCCGGTGGACTTGTATAGAGTGCCTTCAAAATCCCAATACTCTTCGGAAGAGATTCCAGGTCCTCGAATCGAACCGCCGAGGGTTACCTCTGGCATGGGAGACCATTTAAAAATCCACGGTATTACGAAGGAATCTCACCACGCTCGAATTAATGGATACGGCCGCGCCATTGGTGGAGGAGATTATACAGAGGCAGACGCATGGAGCGGTCGACCTAGGCAGAGAGCAAGACTCACGGCAAAGGAGTCTATCCGCCGGTGGTTTGTAAAACACCGACAACCCTTCTCTGTTGTCGAGACTCCTGCTTTTCAAGAGATGTTCTTGGCTCACAACACAACATGTGTGTACAGGAGTCGTATAACGTTACGCAATCATATATATACAGACTTTGTCGAACGCAGGAGAAGCTGAAGATTGAGCTTGAGTACAATTGTGCCACCATCTCGTTCACCCTTGATATCTGGACAGCACCGAATCGGGTGCCCATTTTCGCCATTATTGCGCACTGGATTACACCGGAGTTTGAGGAGAGAGAAGTTATTGAGTTTATTGAGCTCAAAAGATCTCACACTGGCAAACAATTAGCTGAGATAGTTGAGAGGACGCTTGAGGAGCTCAGGCTCAAGCCTAAGCTTCTCGCCATTACGGGAGACAACGCCGGCAATAACGGCACGCTCTGTCAGTCTTTGTACGATTCTCTCAAGACCAAATTCGACGACAAGGTGAGCCCAATAGGGAGGCCCCGCATGCGCTTTCACGGCAGGAAGAGTTGGATCCGCTGTCTAGCTCATATTACCTCGCTCATTTGTGAGGGCGTCTTGCAAGATCTCAAAGCAGGCACAGCGAAGGAAGCCAAGAAGATGCTTGACAAGTGGGACGAAGAGAATAAAAGCAACAACTACACCATTCCGGGAGACTCTAGTCGAAGTGGGATTGCCAAAATCCGCCTCCTCAATCTCTGGATGTTGAGATCCGGGTCTAGGGAGCAAGACTTCAAAAGCATGCCGCGCACGCACTACCGGAAGCCAACCTACGATGTCGACACTCGCTGGAATTCGGCCTACGACATGATTGACCAATTCCTCGAGCTTGAGGCAGAGTATACTGAGTTCGTTGATACTCACCCGCAAGTCAAGTGCCTCCTGCCCTTATCAGAAGAGATTGTCGCTCTCTATCAACTGCGGAAGGTTCTGAAGCCGTTTAAAGACCACACTCTGAAAGTCTCCGAAGTTATGCCGCCGATCTCACAAAGTCTCGATATCTATTGGGATTTGGAAGCTCTCCTGATGATGTAGTCGAAGGAGTTGGCGACTTTACAGACCTTGATATGTCCATTCGAGACGCCTTCTCGAAGGGCAAAGCAAAACACGTTACTTATATGAAGAAGCTTGACGATCAAATGATGCTATTCGCAGCTCACATCCTGGATCCGCGTTATAAAACTCACCAATTGGAAATGATGATACCGGATCAATACTCTGAGATTATGGCTAAAGTCAAGAAGTATTTCAAAACGGAGTGGCCGGAGCTAGCAGCATTGAATGCCACAAACTCAACTATGAGCCAATCCAGACCAGCTGAGCGTCCTCAAGGAGTCTCCATTGCGCAATGGAGAGCCATCCAAATGAAGAAGGCGAGGAGGCGGAGACGGGCGCGGCGATCCCTATTTCGGAGCTTGAACGGTGGCTTGCAGCTCCTCGAATAGAGTTCGACGAGTCTATTGCAAAGTCTCCAGACTTCCTACTGAAGTGGTGGAAAGAACACAAGGTCGAGTGGCCACTTTTGGCTGCGGCGGCGCGTGATCTTCTCTCTGTCTCTGGCTCTGAAGTTGACGTGGAACGCCTCTTCAGCGGTTGTAGAGACGAATTCGGTATCCGCCGTCACGCCTTGAAGGCAGATACGGTGCAGTACTAACACTTTTACGGAGTGCTTATACTCAGGAAGATAAGATCGATCAGGCGTTGATCAAGGCGGCCATGGAGTATGACATCCTGCCCTTTGCCAATAGTATTATTTGGAGACCAGACCACATTCCGGGCAAGCTGGAAGATGGTATGTATGGATATACCCTCATTATATATGTAGGTATATGCTAATCTGTGTTCAGGCGAGAATCCTCCTCAACCTCTTCCTCCCACCGAGGCTCCCACTGAACCCCTACCCCAAACCTCCTGCATCCCAAGCCGATAAGTCTGCGATATCAACCCCCTGTCTAGATACAATGGAGGCTTCGGAGGATTGGGGCTCTAAGAGTGTAGCCGTGTACAGTGGCGGATTCGAACGCGTTGTACCGACGTATTTTGAGGATTCGGCAGAGCTTTGAAAGTGCTTATTTTCAGTCGATTTGCCTAGGACAGGCGGATCAGTATTTATGTAAGTTAATTTTTGTAGTATTCGGGATTATCGACTTCTTAGAAGGCTATAACTTAAAACTATATACTACTTATTGGCGTTTTGAGGCATCTTTGCAATCGCTCAGGTACACACCAAATTCACTTCGTTTAGGGATCCCTTCAAACCATTCATGAATGGCCTGAATTGGCCCAAACCCAACTTGAATCGCGAAAATTGGAGCTTGAAGATTTTGAATCAAGATCCAAAAAATTCAATTCATTTGATTCATCCTTCATTCAAAATCTTCAAAATCTTCACCTTCGTCTATCACCCCTACTCCCGCCGTACCGGCTGATCGTCATCATCAGAGACTGGCGTTTGACGCCCGGCTTGTTGATACGCCCGTTGCATCCGTGTGCCTGCCTCGTACGTATCGCCGTTTTCCTCGATGTGCCGCAGCCCTCGTTCCGTTGAAGTCATCGCGGCCGTTACCGTACCCGTCATCGCCGCTGGTGCCGTTGAGGAGGAGGCAGTCGTATAGCCTCAGCCCGCTCATGCCGTTCAGCGATCTCGTGATGTGACGGATCCCGCCGCGTTGATCTTGACCGCCGTGACTCTTCGAGGTTGAGTGAGCCCTTGGGGCGGCCCTTAGCCCTGATAACTTGTGGCTCGTATGGTGCCCGAGTAGGGCTTGTGCCCTGAGCGCTTGTATCGATCGGAATATACCAAAATGGGTCGAAGTCGTCGAGTGTAAGGGAGGTATTGGTGTTGATAGACTCGAAGATTCGATGGCAGCACGGTAGCCCTCGACTAGTAGCCCAATTACAAGGACATTGACCTGGCGGCGGTTTGGCCCGTTGACTTCGGGGTCTAGAGGATCTTGCGATGCTCATCTATTAGTAGCTTTAACGCATATGACGATACTCGCTCGCGGATCGGCATATACGGCGCCTGTAGGAGAACGTTGATATCTTGTGGAGGTTTCGATTCTCTATCGCTGTGATCTGAGCAGCCTGATGGCCCCAGAAGCGTTCGAATCGTTGGAAAACGGTCGTCAAATCGCCCGTACAGGACCAAAGGAACTTCTTCATATGAGAGTGAAGTCCCTCGACGATCGAGGTCGTTGTACGCCCGAAGTGGCGATATTGATTAACGAAACAAGATACAAACTTCTCCTTCCAAGGCGTTAGCCACGTATTGCAACAGTATTGTATAGCTGCAAGCGGGTGGCGGCCTGGTGTCTCAAATTGGCGTAAACGTTCGTTGAAGCTATTCACATCTTGTGACTTGACGATCTCGTTCCACTCTTGTAGAAACGCTTGGAATGCCGGGGCCCGTACGACTCGATTGCCGATTTTTGATGCCTTAGGGAAAAATTGCTTGCATTTCGCAACGACATTCTGGTTAATATGCCACGTGCAGAGAAGGTTAGTACTGTTTTGAAGCTCGCGAAAGCTATCTAACGCCTTAAGCAACGCAGTATCTCGGTCCGTGACAGTGACCCTTGAAATGGGATCGACTCCTTCTCGCAAAGGACTAGCAGCAACGAGATAGCCCAATAGTAATGGGACTCGGTCTCGCCGTTCAAGAAGATAGAGGCAATAGAGAACGTTTTGTTATCTCGAGTGGCCGCGCAGATATTCAATAACGGCATATTGAATCGGTTCGTCTTGTAGGTACAGTCGAGGACGAGGACATCGTGATGCTGACGCCATCGATGGAAGGTAGCACGAGGCGCGAGAAATAGCCCAGTTAGCCGGCCCTGGGGATCACGACTATCTCGATGAAAGAAGTCGGACTTATCTAGCCGGTCGTAGAGAAACTGAAGAGGCGTACGGCCAGCTAGTTCTTCCTGACGGTGCCTAGCCAAGGCGTTACTCACGTCTTGAGCCGTGATACCGGCTAAACGAGGATCGTCGTGAACCAGGTCACGAAGCTCGCCAGCAATATCGGTCGGCCGGGTATTGTTATTAAACTTCCGGATAATGTCGTCGCGATACTTCTGGATAACAAGCGCCCGGTACTTCGGAAAGACCATCGGGTCATCAACAAGGCGATGATTGTGAACATCGTGAAGATAAGAGATAGTCCAGTAACCGCGTTTTTCCTTCAACGAGAGGCGAAACTCACAGTCTGTTTTCTGGGTTGCTGTATTGAGGCGACGACGAGAGATATGAGCAGCTTTATCCTTCCGATTTTCGTAGGGGCCGGCCTTGATACAACGAACAAGTGCAGACTTGCGTTGGCCAGCGTTATCCCGCTTCGATGTTCGAATGTGTAGGGCGTAGCCTCAGCCTCAGCAACGGTATCGGCGGCTTCCATCGCGGCCTGGAAGGTCGGGAATAGTGTCTTCGTAAGCGACTCCATGATTCGGGCTCGTAAGGGCAGAAAACGCGGTGCGAATAGCTTCAGTTTTGATGGTATTGCTGATAGTTACGGTTACAGGATGTTGTTACGCAAGCATCACGAACTGGCCAGCTGGCCGGCCGGGAATGGGCGCACCAAAATTAGCGGCATCGGCACTGCGCCTGACCCAGCCACAGTTGATCCACTTTTTGGTGTACAGTTAATAAAAGGAGGTGTATAGATAATTGGGCCCTATAAAAGGGGCTGCTTGAACGGGGGAGAGAGAGCAATCAACACATGCATTCTCGCATACCATCTGATCATATGATACTCGACCTTCGAAAAGTCCCCTTATCCACTTCTATGCCCACTTTTGCTCTCTCCTTCGCGAGACGACCTGCAACGGTGCTCTTGAGGTACACATAAGTTATGAAAAAAAAAAGACTCTTTTGCGATACGGGCTTTTCCGGCTCCTTGTCCGCCAAGCCATGTCCAAGATTATGGCATCCAAATTATCAACAAGCAAAAGCTCTGCAGCTCGACAAACAACAGCAGGTACGGCACAGTAAGCTGGTGTGTTGAGGTCGTTGACATGCGACTCTACTCCGGACTCCAAGGGGGGGCTAATGGTCGCCAACGTGCCCCTTTGTTGTCCCAACTGGCTTATTATGTTGAAGCACATATTCCCGTTTGAGTTGGTTTGCTGCCGTAAGGCGGAAGGATTCAGCTCCTAAAGAAATGAGTACTCCGTTTGGGGAGAATTTTGATACCGGGCAGAGCCTTTGTATGACGAGTTTATGCATGTCTTGTGGGATTATCGATCACAGAGCTTGTCCAGGGTCCACTTCGCGATTTAGAGCTTGTGAACAGGCTCTTCCCATAATGAACGACTCTGGCCAATGAGAACTGAAGCTTAGAACATTATTGACTCTGAATTGAGAGTATGATTGGTTCAGTGTCGCTAAGACTCATCAGACGCTGTGCAAGAGACAAGCCCAACAGAAACCTTTGCATTAGCCGGCGGTGATGGAGTCACCTAGTGCCGCAACCACCACAAAAACCTTCAAATAGATGACTCCCTCTCCAACGTCATTTCATGTTAACTCAATCCTCCAACTTTCGTTCCGAAAGGCTCTTTGCGCAACCCCCGTTGGGTTGCCTCTCCTGTTCCTCTTTGCCCCCCTCCTGGCCCTTGACCTGTCTGTGCTCCTTTTACGTCGGTAGCTACGGCAAGCCCGCTAGCCTAGAGCCGGCTGGCCTGTGAAGTCTAAATCTCCGCCTTTGCGGTCCGTCTATATTAGACACGCACCCGTCGATGTCCATTAACTACCTTGAGATTGTTGCTCTTATTTCTATCTATCTACGTTGCGCCTTCCTATACTTTTGCTATCTTCGCCCCCTGAAGATGTGCTAGGATAGTCGTCCTAGGGGCAGGATCTCCTCCGCTGCGAGCGAGACGCCTACGCCGCCCGCGTTACCCGCGGAGCCGGTCGGCCGCCTCCCGCGTCGTCTGCCTGCTAAGCTCCTCTAGCCGGGCCTGCGCTGCCGTCATCTCCTCGGGCACCCGGTTCCCGACTAGATCCCGCTCCCGCACCTCCGATACGAGCATGATGCCGTCGAGCGTCGGGCACCGCGACAACTGCACGTACAGGCTGTACGGGTCGCACGGCGACGGCACCGCCCTCCCCTCGACCGTCGTCATCCTCGCCCCCCGCAGCTCCAGCGCCACGCGCTCCAGCGTCCCGCCCTGCACCTTGTAGTCGGTGCAGGTGAAAGCCGCCGCGCACGGCAGGCCCCTCCGGCTGACGTTGTTGCGCTGCCACGGCCGCTTCCGCTGCGCCGTGATCTTGACGCTGATGGGCGTCAGCAGGATCGTCCCGGCCGGCATCCCGACGAAGTGGAAGTCCCTCGTCGTCTCCGAAGCCAGCACGATGCCCGCCGGCGGCCCGAAGTGCATCGTCAGCTCGGCCGAGACCCAGTGGCCGGGGAAGGCCCGGTCGGGGATGACGTCTACCGCCGTGTAGCCGGCCCCGTTCACCAGCTTCAGCCCCTGGTGCGTGTTCTGGTTCACGACGACTGGCATGCCCGGCACGAAAACGAAGACGGCCGGCACCGGCGTCGCGCTGTCGTCGCCCTGGCACAGCATTAACACCGCCTCCTCCTCCGTCGGCAGGCCCTCCCTCCACTTGTGCTCGGACAGGAATATGCGCGCCGCCGTCCGCGCCGCGCCCGGAACGCGAGCGCCGCCTCTAGGTTGAGGTTCCAGCGGTTGCGGTTGAGAGGCGTGACCACCGTCAGGCCCGTCTCCCACGGGATCCGCCTGCCCGGCCGGTGGCACCTCGAGTTGAGCAGCTCTAGGTCCGACCGGTCCTGCTCCCCCCCCGGCGGATGCGCCCGAGCAGCCGCCGCAGCTCCGGGTCGCCGGCGGCCCGCATCTGCTCGTCCAGCATGACGACCGTCGTGAACCGCCGCCACAGCGCGTGCGCCTTGTCGTGCTGCCGCCGCTGCTCGGCCGCGAACGCCCCGTCCTCGTCCCACGCCACCGCCGCGCTCGGCGGCAGGATCGACCGCTCCTGCACCGGCCGGAACTGGTGGAAGTCGCCACAGAAGATCACCACCGGGATGCCGCCGAAGTCTCGCGCCGACCCCCGCAGCCTGCACAGCTGCTCGTTGGCGGCGTGCAGCGTCCGCGCCCCGAGCATGCTGACCTCGTCGATCACCAGCACCTCCTTCTCCTGCCAGTCCATCCGCGACCGGCCGTCGACGAAGCGCTCGCCCTGGCCCGGCAGCCGTACGCCGTCTACGTCCCTCGTCGCCCCTCCCGCCTGGCCGCCCTGGCCGACCGTAAGGCCGCAGGCCGAGTGTAGTGTGATGCCGTTGATCCGTGCTGCCGCCGTGCCCGACGTCGCCGTCACCAGCAGCCGGCTCGATAGGTCCCTCCGGGCGAGCAGCTCGACGAGCGCCTCGATGACGCGCGACTTGCCGGTGCCGCCCTCGCCGCCGATTAACAGGCAGAGCTGGCCGCCGCCATCGCCGCCTGCGTCGTCGCCCTGCCGGATTCGGTCGAGCTGCCGGCATACGATTAGGAGAGCGATGGCCTGCTTCTCGTTGAGCGTTAGCTGCCCCGCCAGCTTCCTGCCCGCGGCGACGAACGAGCTCGACGGGCCGAGCCGCACGCGCATCCCCGCCGCCGTGCCAGCGTCTACGTCGCCGTCGGCCGCCGTTACGTCCATGTCGTCCTCGCCGAAGCCCCCCATCACCCCGCGAAGAGCCGAGCCGCGGTCGGCCCCGACGCCCGCCGCCGCCCCACCGCCCTGGATGCCCTGGATGGCTCGCTCCCGCTCCCGCGCCGCGCTCCTCTGCTGCGACTTGATGGCCCGCACCTCTTCTTGCCGTGGCAGCGCCGCCCCCGAGAGCTCCGAGCCCGGTAGGTTCACCCGCCTGCCTGCCCTCTCCTCCGCCACTACCGTCGCCGCGAGCTCGGCCGCCGACCCCAGCGCCGACTGCTGGAACCGGCAGAGCTGCTGCGTCATCGCTAGCAGCTCTGTTGACTGCGCCGTGACTTGTCCCGCGCCGGCGGCATTCCGGACGACGTCGATGAGCCGGGCCGCGTCGCCCGCCCCGCCGGCGCGGTACGCCTCCTCGCCCCCCTCGGCCACCCCCCTGCCTTCGTCGCCGGCCTGCGGCGCCGTCATACCGCCCTCCTCGGCCGTGGCGGCCCACTGCTTGGCGTCGCGCTTCGCGTCCTCCGCCGACCGCCGGAGGAGCTGCACGTTGTCTGCGAGCCGCGCGACCCTCGGCGCCAGCGACTCCCGCGCCCGCGCCCAGATGTCGTTGATGTCGCCTGCCTCCTCGCCGAGGAAGGACTCCCACGGCACGAATAGGGCCAGGTGCTGTACCGCCGCCCTAGGCGCTGTTAGCCGATGCCCCTAGCCGCGCTGCCTTCCCCTTGGGCGCTCCCCGTCTTATGGTGCGCACCTTCGGTGGCACGACTCGTCGTCTCCCTCGCTAAACTCCTTGCTGAGGTATCCGTCGAGGCATACGGTCGCCCGCTACCCGGCCGCCTAAGCGCCTGCACCCAGCCCTTCCCCGACGCCCAGCTCTCCGCGAAGGGTACCTCGCCCCAGCCCGTCCCACCGTCGGCACCGCGGCCGTTTCGCTTTAGCCTTACGAGCGATGCGTAGTCATAAAGGCAGAGGCCCCGTAGGAGCTCGCCCCTATGCCGGTAGGCCTCAACGAGGGGGATCCTCGGGCCGGCCTCCTCGACGACGACCGTCTCGTCCGGCGCGTCGCCCGTCGCCTCCGCGCCGCTCGCCCGTCGGAGGTGCCGCCACCGGCGGAAGACGGCCCAGTAGAGCTGGTTCGCGTTTACGTACGCCCACGCCGAGCCGCTGCTAAATTCTGCCGGGTACCCTAGGAGGTGCGCAATCACCTCGACCTGCGACAGCGGCCGCTCCGTAAATACTCGGTTCGCCGCCTTGAGCAGGAATGTTCTCGTCTTGTTCCCCCCTATGGCCTATGGGGTCCGCCGCCGTCGCCACCCCTTCGGCCCCGCTCCCTCGACCGGCGTCGCGGTCGGCGTCGCGGTCGGCGCCACTTCCGTTGCCCTCTCCCGTCGGCTCTAGCGCGGGAAGGAACTCGGCCGCGGCGGCCACACGCTTCCACACGGGGTCCTCTACCTTCGTCGCATAGTTGGTAATGTAGTAGATTAGGGCCATGGTCTTGCGCTGCGTCGCGATGAACGAGATGTCGTGGTTGTGCCGTAGCCTTACTGCCATCGCCCGGTTCCACCGGTTCACCATGCTATGCGTCCGCCGGATCTCGAGCACCCCGTCCGCCGTCAGCGCCGTCCTCTCCACCAGCCTCCACGGCGCCTTGAACCGGCAGAGGTCCCCCTTCCGCGCCCCGCGCCGAGCGAGTATTTTACGCAGGTCGCGCTATGCGTGTGGATCTGCGTCGCGCCGGCGCAGAAGTTGGCCTCCTCGTCGAAGGTGTCCGTGAAGCGCGCGACGTCGTCGAGCCGCGACGATATGTCCGCCGTGGCCGACCGCTCCGCTTGCACGGCGCAGTAACCTTCTGCGTCTAGCTCCTGCCGCCTCGGTTTAGCTCGGGCCCTTCGGCCTGCCTCGGATAGGGGCTTAGGGGTTTGGGGGGGGGCGTCTTAAGGCGGCCGCCTTACCTCGGAGAAGACGCTGTCTACGTAGCGGACGATGCGATCCCGGTACGCCGCCTGCTCATCCGTATCGGGGCCGGCGAGCGCCTCGCCGAGGCCAGCATTGCCCCTTAGCCAGAGGAGCCCGTGGATGTGGAGAGCGCCTCGCTCGTTCGTCTCAACCGCGCCGTAGTACGCGCTGACGTGCCCGAACACCGACTCCTCCTCGACGTTGACGTAGTGCTCGAAGAAGAGCGTCATCTCCCGGTGGAAGAAGACGGCCGAGCTCATCGGGTCCGATATGGCCAGCCGCGTCCGCTTATACGCGGTCCCTAGGTCTCGTAGGAAGGCCTCGGCCTCGTCCGGGTCGCGGCCGCGGTGTGCCGCTAGCCGCAACTTTACCAGGTTTGTAATGTCGTTCGGGTTCAGCGTGAACCAGATGGCCGGCACCCCGTGCCTTATGATGAGGGATAGTATCTTCTTCCGCATACTAAGCCGGCTCTCCCTCGACATCGGCTGCCGGTAACCGAACACGGAGAGGGACCGGAGGAGCTCCTTTACCCCGTCGTGCTAGTCATGCCCGTGGCCTCGAGCTCGACCCTCGCCGCCTCGAGCCTCTGCGCCGTTAACGACTTTAACAGGCCCTCGACCCTTGCGAAGTTCTTCCTCGTGACGCCTAGCATGCTGGCCTGGCGGTTCCTAGACCGTACGCCCATGTTAAAGACGAGGAAGGCGAAGATAGGGTGCGTCGCGAACCGGCCGCCGTGGCGCCGCAGCACGACGTCGGCCCATGCTTGGAGCTTCATGTTCCGCGTCGACATAAGGCCCTCCGCGACCCGCTCCGCCTGCGTGCCCTGGTTCCCGACGCTAGGGCCCGCGCTCTCCCCAGTGGCGTCCTCGTCGGCGAGCCTCGGCCCGCCTAAGCCAAAGGGGAACAGGGTCGGAAAGGCCTTTGCGAAGAAGGAGGCGTCCGCCGAGTCGGCGAAATCCTCGCCGCGCCGCACCTGTATGTACGGCTCGACGTCGCCGCCATCGCCCTCCGCCTCTCGGGCCGCAGTCCCTACCCACGTCCTCGGGCCGGCGCGCGCTCCCTCGGGCCCGACGGCACCGCGGGCGAAGCGAATCTTCTCAGCATCGGCCACCTCTGGCGCCCCGTCCAACGGGAACATGCCGGAAGACGTCACCTCGTTGATTACGTCCCCGTCCTCTTCGGGCCTAGCGCCGTCCCCGTCGTCGTCCTCGCACGTGAGCCCGACGTCACTGCTCCCCTCGGTGGGGTCCCGCCCTTGCCTCAGCATCGTGAGGACCTCCTCGATCTCGACCGCACCCTCGTCGTCCATGGCCCGCTCCGACGGCGGCACCACCTGCGCCGTCCGCGTCCTCTCCCGCGCCGACGGCTCGCTTCGCTCTAGCCGCTCGCACACCACTGGCGGCACCCCGTGCGGCGGCGCCCCCCAGCTGGCCATCTCCGCCGCGTCGATGTCGACCTCGCCGTAGAGCGGATTGTTCTCCTTGAGCCAGGCTAGCGCCCTCTCCACCGCCGACCGCCTTACCGACAGCAGGCCCGATAGGTCGCGCGGCCCGGGCCTCTCGGCACCCTGCCACGAGACGTGGATCTCGTCCATGACCCGGAGCAGCGGGTGCGGCAGCACCTTAGCGGCTAGGCCCTGCACATCGTTTGGGAACACGGTAATGTGGCCCTTGACGTGCCTCGGGTACCTCACGCTCTGCCTCTGACCGCCCGGGATGCTGTACTTCGTCACGAAGCCGTAGCACGAGTTGAGTGAGATGAGCTTCTCCTCGAGCGGCGTGAGGTCCTTCAGCTCGTCGGGGTACGCGTGCTCGCAGCCGAGCCGCCCGTGGAGGTGCATGGCCGGCGACGCCCCCCTCGCGCCCGGCCCATCGCGCGCACTCTACGCAGACCGGCACCGGCCTGCCCTCCGGGAAGCAGCTTCGGCATCCGAACCGGGACCGCCCGCCCCCCGCAACGCTGCTCCGCGACCACCCCTCCCACGCCATCTCCCTCAGCTCCCCCTTGGCTCGCTTCTGGTAGCATAGCGTGCAGGTCGCGATCGGCAGCGTGCCTGCGTCGTGGAACGCCCGGTAGAACCTCCGCACCGTCCTCACCTGCCTCTCGCGCGGCACCGGCGCGCACCACGTCTGCTCGTTGGCCAGCCTCTCGCCCGCCTCGAACTCCTCGTCGAGGTGCCGCAGCGCGCTGGCCAGGTCCTCGGCCTGCAGCTCCCTTCGTCTCGGCATCTTTTCACCCACCCTGGCGCGTTTCCGCCCGGCCTGCCCACTACTAAGATGGCGTTTCCTCTTCTGCTTTTCTCTCGCCTGGCGTCTTATCGCCGCTCTACCTGCGTCCGGTTAGCTATCACCGTCACACGCCTTCACCTCGCTCTACGACCGTACCTGCCAGTGCGCTATCTCTGCCGCTAACAAGCGGCCCGGCTGCGGGGGGAGTTGTGGCGGGGGCCTCGCCCCTGCTAGCCGGCCGAGACTGGATGGCTCGCGGCACGTGCTGGCTTCCGGCCGAGACTACGGCCGGGCTGGTCCCGCTCGACGGCGGCGAAGGCCCGGCGGCCCTCCATGTCGGCTGGGGCCAGGTATCCTGCGGAGCCCCCTTGCTTCCGGCCGAGGCTGCAGCCAAACCTATCCCGTTCGACGGCAGTGAAGGACCGGCGGCCCTCCATGTCGGCTGGGGCCGAATGTCCCGTGGAGCGTCCGAACTTCTCGTCTGCGGCGGCGAGGGCCCGGCGGTCTTCGCCGTCGGCAGAGACCGGATTTCTCTCGGTGCGCGCTGGCCTTTCCCTGAGGCCGAGACGGCGCTGGGCCCGCCCAGCGGCAGCCAGTGCCCCGCCGCCCTCGGTGTAGGCGGCAGCCAAGTTGCCGCCGCACTCGGTGTCGGCTGAGGCTGGATATCCCGCGGCGCGACTCGGGCTTCTGGCGCCGGGCTTGCCCTGTCACCCGCTCCGGACTGGACCCTCCCGTTAGCTGGCTTCATCGCGACACCGGTCTACCGAGGCCCCCGCGGACCTCTTGTCTTCCTCGCTTGCGCTGCCCTCTCCGGCCCCGCCTACTTGCGGTGCTACTGGGCTCCCGGCGTAAATCCTCGTAAGTGTAAGTGTAATAACGGCGTATAAGTCCTTGCCTCGACCATTCATCCTGCACTTGTCTTGCTGACTGGCACCCCTCCTGTGCGTACAGGATCCTCTAGGAAAGTCTATATATCTTATTCGGAAAGCCTTTGGTGTTGGGAAATGGGCAGCAAGGAGGGATAGAACGATTGGCGTAAGCAAGCAGACAAAAGCGGCAGGGTTTGTATCCCCTGAGTGATGTGTGCGTGTGGCGATAGGCACCGTGCGAGCTATCTTGCACGATGGTCGGAATCAGCTATGATGAGCGCCTAAGTGCTACCGGGTGTCACGGGCTGTGCCCGGCTGGTGGACCCGGTTGTACCGGGTCCGGTGGGTCGTGCTCCGGTGGCAACACCGGCCCCGCTCCGCGGACCCAGAAGCTGCGAGAACATTCCGAGAAGGGCAATATAAGCTCGCACTCGAAGCTACGCCTCGAGTTCAGCTTCTTTTCCTCCTTAGCTCTAGATAGACAACACCTAGGCACCTGCTTGTTGAATAAACTCCGGGCCAGCCTTTCACATATCTAGAGCTCCTTCTAAATACCGCAAGCTGCAGACTGCTCGTCAGGATGGACCAGCAGAGTGAGAGCCCAAGTCTCCAGCAGCAATGGATTGACCAACGCATTCAAGAAGCGGTCAATGCGACTCTCAGCCCTCTACAGGACCAACTTTCCTTGCTGATGGAGCAACTCGGGCGAGCGCAGCCGCAGAGCGCCGACTTGCAATCGCCGCCAGTGGCACGAGGAATGGGCGAGAGCACGCCTGGCTTGGGCACGCCCCTCCCCAAAACCTGCGGTACTGGAATGCGGAAACCGTTGCCCAACCCACCCAAGTATGACGGCTCACGGAAGAGCTACTCCGCCTGGGCCAGGCAGATGCGAGACAAGCTGGACCTTGATGCACACTACTACAGTGGAAATCGCGAACTTTGGTACCTCATCAACTCATGTTTGGACGAGCGACCACAGCAAGTGGTCGCTACCTTTTACGCCGCGGGAGGCCCTGGGGTAGCTACGACCCCAAGAGTTCATGCGATACCTCGACCGAACCTACCAGGACAGCAACATCCAATCCCGCGCTGCTGCCACGCTGAGAACTATGCGGCAGCGCGAAGACCAACCTCTCGCGTCCTTCCTTCCCGATTCGAACAGGCATTAGCTGAAGCCGGGGGAGCAGACTGGCCGGACAGTGCAAAGATCGTATTTCTAGAGAACGCAATAAATGCACGGCTCCAAGAGAGTTTGGTCACAGCCGTCCTACCCGACGACTACCAGGGATGGCTTGCGAGAGTTCAGGAAATTGCGGGCAGATTGGAGAGACTGAAACCCGGTAGGCAGCCGACGTCGACTGAGCGGACGCCTCAACAGCTACCAAGGCAACGACCCAAGGAGGAACCGGAGGACCCCGACGGAGATGTTAAGATGACGGACATCAACCGTATTGGCCACGAGTCGAAGGGTCGTCGACATGTCGATAAGAAGCCGAAGGATGAGCGCCGCTGCTATCGCTGTGGTCGGACGGATCATCTTATCGTGGACTGCCCAGCCCAGGTGGTCTTTCCTGGCGAAGGGAAGCAACAGCGACCTAAAGCTGCGCGCATGAAGAAGCCCGATGCCGCAGATGATTCGGAATCAACCGCAGCATCCAGTGAGGACGAGTCGGCGGGAAAGACTAGCCCCGGGCGAAAGCGGGCGCCGGGGCCTGCAAAGGCAGACATCCGGGACTGGGAAGCGTTCAAGCCACGAATGAATAGTCGGACTGTATTAGTCAACGCGCGGGTAAACCGAGGCTATCGAATACGCGCCCTTGTCGACTGTGGATGTGACTGCTATGCCGTGATCGACGAAGCCCTTGTTCGGAAGCTGCGGATACCCTTCGTCGACTCGAAACCACGAGAAATTGGGGATTCTCAGAGTCAGCGAAGAGTGTCATATCCCCAGGGTCGTGGCTGTTGTGGTCGAGACAGCTGGATTTGACGAACGTGTCTTTGCATACGTGATCCCAAGCCTGGGCCAGGACATGTTCCTCGGCCGGCCTTGGATGGAGAGAAATCACGTCGTGTACGATGCTGCCAAGCAGCGAATGTACCATGGGAGGGCAGGTGTGACGATACGCCTCATTGGGCAGGAAGAGCCCGCCAAGATACGCGCGATTCGAAGCGCAAGACTCGTGTCGGCAGCCGTATTCACGGCGGAGTGTCGACGCTCAAAGAGACGCAAGAAGTGCAACGCGATCTCGATTCATGCAATCAGTTTGTCGGATATAGAGAGGGCGCTTCAGCCGAAGCCGCCAGTCGATCCGAGCGAGAAGGTCCCGGCAGAAGTGCTGAAAGAATTCCGCGACCTATTCTCACCAGAAGAGGCAATGAAGCTGCCGCCACATCGACCGGGTGTGGATCATGAAGTCAACCTGCAGCCTGACAAGAACGGCAACGAGCCACCCCTTCCGTGGGGCCCACTACAACATGTCACGAGAAGAGCTGTTGGTCTTGCGAAAGACCCTGAAAGACCTGCTGGACAGAGGATTCATCCGAGCGAGTAGCTCAGCGGCTGCCGCGCCGGTGCTGTTCGTGCGGAAGCCGAATGGAGGGCTGCGATTTTGTTGCGACTACCGAGCGCTGAATGCAATCACCAAGCGCGACCGATACCCACTGCCCTCATCGCGGAGACCCTGCAGAATCTGGCCAAGGCTAAGTGGTTCACCAAGTTGGACGTGGTGGCCGCTTTCCATAAGATCCGCATGGCTCCGGGACATGAGGAAAGACTGCATTTCGCACGAGGTTTGGGCTCTACGAGTGGCTCGTGTGCCCTTTCGGCCTGAGCGGCGCCCCGGCATCCTTCCAACGATACATGAACAGTGTATTGCGCGAATGGCTGGACGACTTTGTCACAGCGTACCTGGATGATGTACTGATCTACTCGAGCGGTTCGAAGGCGGATCATGAGGCTAAGGTGCGACGAGTTCTCCAAGCACTCGCCGACGCTGGGCTGCACCTAGACCCAGCGAAGTGCGAGTTTTCGGTACAAGAGGTCAAATACCTTGGGTTCATCGTCAACGCAGGAAAGGAATCGCCTGCGACCCCGAAAAGCAGCGCGCCATCCGCGAATGGGAGGCCCCGACCACGGTGAAGGGTGTCAGAAGCTTTCTGGGCTTCGCCAACTATTACCGGATCTTCATCCCCGACTATGCCAAGATCACGCAGTCTCTGGATGCCCTGCTTAAGAAAGGAACTGCCTTTCATTGGGGACGAGCGGAGAACGAGGCGTTTCAGGAGCTGAAGCGACGATTTTGCGAGTCACCGGTGCTCAAGCAGTGGGACCCGAGCCTCCCGACCTTTTTGGAGACGGATTGCTCAGGCTACGCATTGGGAGGCGTCCTGTCGCAGGAAGGCCCAGACGGACGTCGACACTCATGCGCCTTCTTCTCGAAGCGACTTTCGCCAGCGGAGTACAACTATCCCATTCACGACAAGGAGATGCTTGCCATCATGAGATGTCTCGACAACTGGAACGCCGAACTTAGGAGCTGCGGCCCATTTACAATCCTTACCGATCACCGCAACCTGGAGTATTTCATGACACGCCAGAAGCTCACGGAACGGCAGAGCCGTTGGGCAGCCGAATTGTCCCAGTTCGACTTCAAGCTCGAGTATCGACCGGGAAGCGAGGCTGTCGTGCCTGATGCGTTGTCCCGCCGTGAACAAGACAAGCCACAGGGCATTGACGACGAGCGGGAACAAGGAAGAATGATACAGTTGATACCGGATAGTGCCATTCCATCATCGACAAGAGCATGTATCAACGCGATGAGTTCTGACTGTTCAGAGGCATCCACCCTGCCGAAGATGAAGGTCTTCGAGGTAGCGGACCTGCAGCAACTCTGGGACGAAACGGTGGCGAAGGACTCGATATTCCGGGCAGCCTATAAGGCAGTCCGCGATCGCGAGCGTGCCTTCCCGCCCTCGCTGGGCCTGAAGATCCAGATTTCAGAATGTGCGATCGACGCAGGCAAAAGGCTGACATTCAGAGACCGTATTTGGGTGCCGGGTGGATCCGGAGAGGAGGGTAACCAGGAGGAAGCTGAGAAAGACCAGTTGAGAACCCGCATTGTGCAGCAGTCGCATGACTCTGTTGCGACCGGTCATCCCGGCAGGGAAGGTACGCTGGCTATTGTGGCTCGGCGATTCTACTGGCCTGGGCAGTCCCAGCTGGTTCGCCGGTACGTAGCCAATTGCGACACCTGCGGCAGAGCACATCTGGCGCCAGTCGAAAGGGATTTCTCAAGCCTCTGCCGATTCCAGATCGACCCCGAAGCCATTTGTCCATGGACTTCATCACAGATCTGCCGCCTACTGGACCGAGCAAGGCAAGGTACCTGTGGGTGATTGTGGACAGACTGACAAAGGCTGTGACCCTCGAGGTGATGGACAACATGGAAGCTGAGCCGTGTGCAAACCGTTTTCTCCAGTGTCATTACCGATTTCACGGAATGCCACGGTCCATCGTCAGCGACCGCGGGAGCAACTGGCTAAGTAGGTTCTGGAAGAGGTTCTGCCGTCTTGCAGGTGTCACGCAGAAATTGAGCACGGCCTATCATCCTCAGACGGACGGAGGGCCAGAGAGAATGAACCAGGAGATCGAGGCCTACCTGAGAGCCTACGTGTCGTACGTGCAGGATGACTGGGGAGAACTGCTCCCTGCCGCGCAGCTGGCACTCAACAATCGTGAATCCGCAGCGACCAAGATCAGCCCCTTTTCGCTGAGCATGGTTACCACGTCGATCCCATCAGCGTCGAGGAATCGGAAGAGCCACCGAGGCATAGAGAGGAAAGCAGAGCTGATAGCCTACTCAGTCGCCTGCAGGAGGTCAATGAGTACATGCAAGCAGTAATGGCCTCCTCACAGCAACAACAAGAAGAGGCTGCCAACGCAAAGCGACAGCCTGCGGAGCGATTTGAAGTTGGTGACAAGGTGTGGCTCTCGATGGCAAACTACAGATCGCCACGACCGTGCAAGAAGCTCGACTGGCTGCATCACAAGTACACAGTCACGAAGGTAATTAGTTCGCACGTTGTTGAGCTCGATGTTCGTGGCTCAATTTACCCGCGATTTCATGTTGACCTTTGCGGCGGGCGCATCAAGATCCGGCTCCTGCCAAAAGGTAGATGACGCACAGCCACCACCGGTACAAGATGAGTCCGGCACGGATCTGTGGGATGTCGACGAGATTCTCTGCGCGAGATGGAAGAAGCGCGGACGAGGGGAATTCAGGCAAGCACTAGTGCGATGGACGGGCTACGCAGAGCCGACTTGGGAGCCAGTTGAGTGGTTGCAAGGAACAATTGCGATGAAGGCATTCGAGGACAAGTACGGGCCAATCAAGACCAATGATGGCCCTAGGGAGAGGTACGAGACGCTGGCAGGAACGCAAGAACCCCGCAGACGCCGACCTGGTCGGAGGGGACAAGGGGTAATGTCACGGGCTGTGCCCGGCTGGTGGACCCGGTTGTACCGGGTCCGGTGGGTCGTGCCCGGTGGCAACACCGGCCGCTCCGCGGACCCAGAAGCTGCGAGAACATTCCGAGAAGGGCAATATAAGCTCGCACTCGAAGCTACGCCTCGAGTTCAGCTTCTTTTCCTCCTTAGCTCTAGATAGACAACACCTAGGCACCTGCTTGTTGAATAAACTCCGGGCCAGCCTTTCACACCGGGCTCATAACTGTCAGACATTTGGCTCCACACGGGTCAGAGATGGCATCAGGCAATTGATGAGAATTATCTAAAGAACAAGAAGTGAACGAACGAACGCACGGAGTTGTGCAGCTCTTTATACGCAAATGAAAGGTCCGTCGCGTGATTACGCAGTAGTGGTTGCCTAGCAGGCAACAGCGGCGTTGCGAGTAACATCGCCACTTCATGAATAATCATCCTAGGCAGGCTTGATATGCGACAGGGACGCTACCTTGGACTATGACGGCAATGATATCGACATATCTAAACACGCACTTTCGATGGTGGGGAAGGGACGACGCTCCGATTAATGTCGTCTCTTGGACAAGCTCTTGGCTTTTTGCACTTCAGTACATCTTTTATCTACACAGGAGCACCAAAGATTCGTCCAGCTTTGACGACATTATGGTTTGCGTCATAGACACGACCAAGTTTCCAAGAGGATGTTTTGTCAGAGACATGGACCTTATTGACGCATATGGACAATATGATCCCAGTCACCGAGGTCTCCAAGACCTCGGCCGTCTCCGTTCTCGATTGTACTACTTCGGCGAGTACGTATCACAAGGGGCGTTGAAAGTGGAAGGGAAATGCGCAATTGTATCAGCCAGATCAATCTTGGATAGCGGCCTTTACACCGTGCAACCCGAATTCCGAGCATACGAAGGGTCGCCGGCCGCACCCACTCCTCCATGGGCCAATGAGGTGATACGCCTGAGGAACACTTTCAGAAACGCACGCCCCGAACAGCTTCTTGCATCACCCTCAGAAATCGATGCAGCTGTTGCCATCGGAGACCTATTTGGATCTGATTTCAGAGTATCAGTAACTGCGGGGGTACTTGGAATCCTCCCGCGCCGGGATGGAGATGTACTCATACGCCAAGCATTTCGAGCAGAAAAGTTTACTAGAACAAAAATTGCGCGAGAACGAGGAGAGGAACGCGATGCTCCAGCAACAGATTGTCACATATCACCGATATATACAGGAACAAGATAACGGACTGGCCCAGGTCATTGCAACCATATGCTCGGCTTTTGAGAATTATCGAGAGGCAGTAGTGAAAGCGACTCGTGACGCTGCTTCCGGGGAGGATCAGCTTAAGGCCCTTAGTGTGAGAATGGATGACGAGACTGACGAAATGCACGGTGCGTGTTTAACTTAAAGAAGCTTTATTTTAAATATAAGGTCACCGAGATAAATACCGACTTGAAATTTATTGGTTATAAAGGAGCCCATTCACGCTACGTCGTTGTCATTCCTTTCAAACACACATCATTTTGCTTAAGCCTTGAAAAATGACGTTCATCAAGCTATCAGCAGCGCTCGCTTGTGCTTACGCTGCCACAAAATTGTAAGTTGTAATACTACCTTTACTTAACAACGCCGTAAGGCGACTGCTAACATTAACCTCTTTAACTAGTTTATCTCTTAGGAAATACTAATCGTTATAAGAAGGAAATAAAGGCAGATGTAAGTTTAAGATGTAACTAATAAGATATAAGCCGAAAGTAGAGATAGGCATATAAGGATCCCTAGCTAATAACAGTTAAGGGCCGAAGAAGGGTAAAGGCAGGCACGAATTAAAGGGGGCGATTTATAGCTAGCAAATTTCTAGGTGGGTCCTTGCAAGGCAAGAAGTCCTTTCATTCCTCGAGGCACAGTAACTGTCAGACGCCAAAATGAACATACGGGACCCACGGAGGAGCCTTTAATACCCCGTCGTCGTCCATGGTTATGTCTCGCTTCCTGAGAGCCTCTGCAGCACTCTGCTCACGCCGCCATCTCTCGCGCAGGGCCCGAGTGGCATGGTGCAGGCCCAGGCTCACAGCCCCGTCGTTGATTCCGTTGACGCCCAGGGACTCGTATATCATGGTGGCCATGTCGACGCAGACCTGGTCGTCGACGTCCCAGAGGGTGCCGACGACGTGTCGGAAGCCAGCCAGCTGGAACATGCCCGCCAGATGAACGCTCTCGTCGGCCGAATCATGCTCGCTGTTTTTTCCCGTGCCGCAAGCCGAGAGGTAGGCGAGGAATGGCAGGCTTGAGCTGAAATCTGTCTCGATGAGTCGTTCCACCGTCAAGGGGCGGGTTTTCCAATCCTGCAGACACAAGCGACTCTGGAGTGGATCCTTTGCAGCCCAGCCATGGCCGGCAAAGTGAAAGATGCCGCAGGTCTGCAGTGCCGAGGATACCTCATCTCGAAGTGGCTCTGGCGAGAGGACGGATAGGCTTAGAGGGGGTGCAGTACATACTTGCCGCACGGCGTTGATCTCGTCGTCGGTGTGGATCAGAGGGCCCATATCAGGCGTCTCCTGCATTGAGACGGCAACGACATAGCCTTTCATGTTAGCGGCGGGCAGCCAGGTTTGCTGACGGTACAGGCTGTTAATTATGGAAAATAAAGAAGTGCTGTAAGACGACACGACCCTGTCGAGAGCGGTCCTGTTCCCGGCCTCTAGATGATAGCCGGCCGCATGCAGAGGGAACATGGTCAAGGGACCGGTAGGAATCCACCAGACGTGCGGCCAAGGTCCGGCTAACGGGGTACCGGTATAGCCCAAGGCGTCGAGGACTGGTTCGACAATGTCGTCCCAGAGCCATTCTAGCGTTGTCATGGACTGAATGTCGTTGATCCGAGCCCAGATGGATCCAAGACTTAGGTTAAGTAACGGCAGATCTTTTACAGCAGATGGTTGGATTATGAGGGCATCGCATCTGTGGACGCTCACGTTGAGCATCACAACGGGTCCCCGAGCAGCCACTTGGTATACGCCATCGATCTTCATGCCCTGAAAGAGGACATCAGTATCATCCTTTTTGCGAATCTCATCGAGGAGTTGGGTCAGGTAGCGGATATCAAGGTGTCGCTGGTCCATCAGAGACGATACGGAATGAGCATCGACTTGATCATGTTGCGAAACGGGCTCGGCGAGGCGGCGCGAGACGGACTCCCATTTGGCGGCGAGTTCCGGATGCTTGTCCCGCAACGATGTGATATCACCCCTCATGTTACGAATAAAACTGGCGATTCTCCCACGACCTTGCTCGAGGAAGCCAACGGCTAACAAGGGACCTCTTCCAAAGTGCAGAGCGATGGCGGTAGCGTCAGCAGCGATTCCCGAGGTCTGTGAAGCCCAATACTTCTTGTCGGACGTTGAGGTCAAAATGAAGTTTGTCGAGACGAGATCTATGGCCGTTGCTGCGTCTCTGAGCGACTGGGGACCGCGTTCGAGGGCATCCGGCCTGGAGAGGAGCTCACGGGCAGCTCTGACACGATCATGGATTCCGCCGGAGCATCGGAGAGCCAGATGGAAGCACTCGGTCGATCGGTCGCGGTCCTTGATGGCATGAGTCAGACGGAAGCGTTTGTCGAAATGCTGTCCGAGATGGCGGTAAGCCTCCGGTTGCTCACCACCATCGTCGGGGATGGCTGCGATGACTTCCATGGTTAGGCTTATTGCTTCTTCGAGGGCTTCGACCGCCTTGGTCCGCTCGTAGTAGGTGGCCAGAAGCTGCTCCAGATAGATCACGGCTGTCCATCGGAGGTGGCTGTCCGGGTCAGCTATCGCCACGGCCCTCCTGCCAAGGGCGACGGCTTCTTCCAGGTCTTGTACTGCTCCCAGGCGGCAATATCGAAGACGAAGGACTTCTCCCAGACTGCGCAATATCGTCGTTTCCTCCCCCTCGTCCCGAAGAGCCTCGACGACGCATTGTCTCAGAATATTAATGGCTTCTTCCAGGTCCATCAGCATATCAGTGAGCTCATAAAGACCGGTCAGAAGGTTTCCTTCCATGCCCAACATTCTCCATCGGAACGAGTACAGGGGGTGACCGGCTGGAGTAGCGTCGATGGCCTGTCTGACTAGCTTGATGGCCTGCTGAAGGTCCTCCATCGCACTAGTTTCGCCATAACGCGTCGCCAAGGTGCCTGCTAAGACGTATAACCATGCCGGTCGATGCTGATGATGGAGTGGCATCGCGTTTATAGCCAGTCTAACCTTATAGATGAGTTCCTCTTTCCCGGCAACTGTTCCTGCCGAGACAGCCTCTGCCAGTTGGTTAACCGACAATTCTGCATTTTCGAACGTAGCTCGTCCGAGGTCCCGTCTAGTAGCAGAATGTCTGCTGCTTCGTCGCAGCATTATCTCATCGCAACAGTCGGACTTTTGCCAGTCACTGTGATGCTTGATCTGGACCTCCATCATGACCACCGAGTTCTTCCAGCCTTTGTATCGCGCCAGGGGAAAGATTCCTATCTCTTGAGCCGGAGGGCACGCCAGGGACTCCAGGAATCCATCCAGCAGGCTTTCATCGTCGACGTCTTCTCCCGCTCCAGGGGCTCCTATTCTCCACTCGTTGGTGTGGCACGCAAGCGAGTCCGAGGCCCGTACGTTGGTCTGGAAGTCGAATAGATGCTCGTCGAGGACTTTGCCGTCTTCAGACACTACACCCAAGGCGAACCAGGTCCAAGAATTCTCATAGGGGTCGCCGACATTGTTTGGTCCACTGCACCATCCTACAAGATGCAGTCAGTGAGTGGTCTTTCCTCGGGGTGCTTTCGGACTCGCCCTGATCATGAGACCATATCTTGATCACCAAGTGCTCGAAATCGCCGGGCGTCGTCTGAAAGGTCATGTAGGGGCGGCGTGGAGTGTCCTCGTCGAACTCTTCGGGCGATATTTTCCAGAAGACGCCGGGCTCGTCAAGTTCGGCGTCTGTGATGGGCTCGTTGAGCTCGGTCTTTGCCATGAGCTCGGCCAGCGATGAGGCATCAAAGATTGCATCCATATCTCTGTTGTAATGCTAGACAGTGGTTTGTTTCTAATCAAGATCTTGCGTGTGTGTGTGTGCTTAAGATCTCATACGTAGGAAAATAATATACTACTCCTCTTCTGCTACATTCTCTTCCATCGAGGGGAGGGGAGGGGGCGCAGTCGGGGGCTAAGTTGCTGCCTAGTGCTTACGGTAGCTTAGGGGCTGAGAGGCTGAGATGCCCCGCACAGGAGACCGGCCCCTTGCAGGGTCCGCCAATGCCTTGAGGAACGGGACTGAATTTGGTTCCACACTGGCAGGTCTGCTGAGACGATGAGGCTTGCTCCCGGTAGTGTGGCTGCTTGGACGCCATTTTACCCCGCCACAACAAGGTGGGTTGAGGGCGGGCGGGGTAAGAACGCGGAGGTAACTTGTAAGGGGCCATCATCTCGAAGGGCAAAGGAGTCTGAACTGTTCGCGAATCATGCAGTAAAGTGTAACAGTTTGTTAAGAATCGACTCAATGCCTCCGATTGATTACTCAAAGTGGGACAACATCGACACCGATTCGGAGCCAGAGGCATCGCCCCAGCAAGCGCCAGCAGCAAAACCCACCCCGCCGCCCACGCATGCCTCCCCGCCGATGGGTACATCAGGTTTGAGGGAAACGCACAGCAAGTCGGGGCATGTCGAAGCTGTCATTGTCCGATGTGAGGCCGAGAAACGCAAGTTTCCCCTTTGGTCTGCCACTACAATCCCTGCGAATCATGTCGTGTTTTCGCAGTCGGTGCCCTCCGTCCCAGGGCTCATCGAGGTCCCGCTGGTCCTGGATCGGACGGGGACTCAGTCCGTCAACGAGGCAGACCTCGACAACCAGATTGCTACGTACCTCAATATTGATGCCAACTCCGGGTTTGCACCTCCAGACTGGCAGTCACAAGTTGGCACCGTCGTGGTCGCGCGCAAGGACAGGAAGCCATTTTATCCGCAGCATCTCGAAGGAGTGTGGATGTTCTGCGACCATATCCTGGACCTGTTCGGGGAAGGAAACGGGCCGCCGAGGTGGCTTTACAGCCGCCAGGCGTTCGAGGAATGGTGGGTAAATTATTGTGAGGAGCAAAAGCGCTTACGTCCTGGGAAGGGAGGGGAGCGAGATCCGGACGACTGGCGTGCGGTCCGGTCACCTTATGAAGTGTAGGACGTCTACGTGCCGCGTTACGACGTGCGAAAGGTCAAACTATAAGGATGGTTAGTATACTAGCACTACTTTTCGAAACCTTGGTCCTTGTATAACCGTCTCGTTTCCGCGGCCAAGTTCTTGAGTCTCTGCATTCCATCAAGAATGGCCTGATCGAGCCCATTGCCAATGAAGTCATGGTGTCTCACGGGATTAAGAAGCTTGATGCCCCGAAGCGAGGTGCACCTGGATAGTTGCACATAGAGGCTCGTAAAATCGCACTTGGAGGGTTCACCATTGGTCACACGATTTCCACGCAGCTCCAACAGTACTTCGACGAATGTTTTACCCTGGGCTTTGTAATCAGTGAGAACGAACGCTGGTACAGCGGGCAGTCCACGTCGCGTGCATCTTGCGGATAAGAACTTGAAGTGAGAGTTAGTCGAATCAAGTGTATGCGACATGGGCCGGATAAGTACTGTCCCCACCGGGAGGGACGGTATCGCCAAGGTCTTCGTCTCCTCGGACTGCAGAAGAATGCCGAGCGGTGGCCCGAAGTGGATGGTCACGTCATCTGCCAAGCAGTATCCCGGGTGATTGGGATCGATTATCACGTCCACGGCAGTAAAGTCAGCCCCATTCACCACCTTCAGGCCAGTGTAGATGTTCTTGTTCACAACCACGGGCATGCCCTGGGCGTAGAAGAAGACGCCGGGGACTTTGCAGGCAGAGTCGTCGCCTTGTCCGATGGTTCGCGCTATGAGGTTTGGAGACAGCGTGCCGTTGCGCCAGGTGTGAGTCGAGACAAAGATACGGATGTGCCGCTTGTTGAAGCGCGCCCAGCCCACAACAGCTTCCATGTTGAGGGCCCACCGGGTGCGGTTCAGCGGCGTTATAGCACGCAAACCATCGTGAAAGGTGATTTGCGAGCGTCCTACAATGTTGGCATTGAGCAAGCTCAGATCTTCATGGGTCTGGCGCCCGTTACGAACTCGATCCAGGAGTGCACGGAGCTGGGGATCGTTGCGTGCGCGGACTTGGTCTTCGAGGAGCACCACGGTTTTGAACAGATGCCACAATCTGCAGCCGCTGTGGTGAGATATGGTCGCTTGTCGCGGGGTCTCTGTTCGGTCCGGCGGTCTGATGATCAGTAGGCTTGTCCCGCACGGGGCGAACTGGTAGAAGTCTCCCATCAGTAGAACGACGGGCATGCCGCCAAACGGTTCGTCCGGACAGTCACGGAGTGCCTGCAGGTAATGACTGACGTTGTGCAGAGTGGCTCCTCCCAGCATACTGACCTCGTCAATCACGAGTACCAGCTTCTGTTTCCAGATCCACTTCTTCGCCTCCGAGAAGGGGGGAGGCGGTTTGTTTGGATCGCGATGGGAATCTAACCCACAGGCCGAGTGGATCGTCGTGCCGCCAATCTGGGCCGCCGAACTGCCCGACGTGCCGGTTATCTGCAGAAGATGCGGCTGGTTCCTCGCCGCGAACACGTCCTTCAGGGCATCGATAATCATCGACTTTCCGTGCCACCCGGCCCGCCGGTGTATTGAAGATGCTGACCCGCTGAGTCCGGATTAGCAGTATACTTGTCCAGAAACAGGCAAACGAGTTGAAGGGCCATGGTCTGTAGATAGTTCAGTGTAAAGCTGGCCGCGGCGGTGTGTCCCATCTCCGCGAAGCTAGTTGCCGGACTGACGTCGACAAGCATCCGAGGGCCTCGTTCATTGAGGTCGCTGCCCGGGAGCGCAGCAGGGGACTCCGTATCGCCGTAGCGAGCTAGCGTATCGTCGATGTCGGCGCCATCCGCGGAAAGCATGGTCCCCTGGGAACCACCCTCAATGTCGTCTAGCATCCGAAGATGCAATAGTTGTTGGGCCTTGGCCGCTGCCTGGACATCGTCTCGAGATATGGGGAGTTGACACAAGGCGTCACCTTGATCATGGGGCATATTCCGGTACAGATCCTCTTGACGTTGGACAAAAGGTTGCTCTTCTCCAGCCGGGTTCTCTTCGCACAGATCGTGTATTAAACCTCCAAGGACGGCTGAGTCTTTTGTGGCGTCCGTGTCCTGCACGGCATTTCGCAAAATCTGGAGTAGAGCTCTGTAGGCCTGACGATGAGCCATCGCTGGAGGCTCTTCTTCGTATCGGCCATCGTCAAGCGGGTACTCAACGTCAATTGTGTCGTCGCCCTCCGACCGACTGGCCCAGAGCTTCGCGTCCTTACGCGCGTCTTCGGCAGACTTTCTCAAAAGACAAATGTTAGAGACGTAGAAACGGAGGCGGGGACAAAGGCCCGCTCGATGCGTCGTCCATATGTCGGTTATATCACCTAGGCTCTCAGAAGTGAAGTTTTCCCAAGGGACGAATAACGCCAAATGTAGGACAGAGTTTCTACACAGAGTGTCAGACGGAGCCAAAACGGTGCCGGGGGTTAGAGCGTACCGCTTAATATAGACTGGGTGATCGTCCTCGTGGTCGTCGCTGATGTATCCTTGGAAGATCGGGACGGCGTACTGGTCGGGCCGTCGAAGCTTTGCATCCAGCCTTCACAGTCTGAATCCTGGCCATCGAGAAAATGTGAGAGTCATCTTCACTCCGACCATTTCGACGCACCAAGTGAATCATTGACATGTAGTCATACAGGCATAAGTCTTGTAGAACATGACCGCGGTAGGCGTACGCCTCCAGGCATAATAGGGTTCGCCCTCCTTGCCTCAGAGGGATTGTCTCTGGGGGCTGTTCGGCGTCCGTGAGCTCGCCGGCCTGATGGCGGAGATGCGCCCATAGCCGAAAGATTGTCCAGTATAGGGCCGTCAAGTTCAAGAAGGACCAATGCGGCACGTTGGTAAAGTCGGTGTCATATCCAAGGAGGTGGTAACAAACCTCGACAGCCGAGAGTTGTCGCTCGGAGAAGATGCGATTTGCCGTTCTCATCAGGAATTGACGGCTTTCGTTCAATACCGCCTGCTGCCTGCCGTCGGGCAGGGCGGGACCTGGCGCGCGAGACGTCGGACGACCGGCCTCGCGAAGTTGGCGGGCAACCTCGGTGGCGAGAGCAATGCGCTTCCACATCGGCGTATCCAGTTTGGTGGCGTAGTTCGTGATGTAGTACACCATGGCCAGGCCCTTGGTCTTGGTCAAGATCATCGAGACGTCGTGATTGTGGCGAAGGCCGACCGCCAACGACTTGTTGTACCGGTTGACGAGTGGATGGTTGCGCTGAATCTGAAGCAAGCCATCCTCTGTGAACCCTGTCTCCTCGACGATTTTCCACGGTGCCTTGAAGCGGCAGGCTGTCCGTCTCTGTTGATCTGCCCCCCGGTCGATGACCCCCTTCAGAGAATACTTGAGGCAGGTGTATGTGTGGGAGTGCACTTGGCAACAGTATGCGATGAAATTGGATTCGTCTTCAAAGGCCGCAGTGAGAGCCGAGGTGCTAGTCATGACCTCCTCCACGGGATCGATGGGCTTCCTCTGCTGTCGCACGGCTTTTCCGGCATCTTCATCTAGACACTCATGAAAGACGGAGTCTGCGTATCGGATCACCTGGGCACGATATGATTCTTCCGCGGGATTGGCCATGTCGTCTATCAGGTTCGGTAACCGCATGTTGCCGTCCAGCCAGAGGAGTCCATGCAAGTGGAGGCTGCCTCGCTCGTTCGTTTCCA